>NW_008654813.1:35691-78279 GCF_000695815.1 Acanthisitta chloris
ACCAGTGCAAGTTAAGGTATGTTCTCTTATTAGTGAATAACAAATACTATAACATATGTATCATAAATGCCAATAAAATATACATGCCAGAACTTCATGGGGCTATTCATACATATATACAATATGTTTGATACTGACAGTTATCTGAAAGAAATTATTTTTAATTGTTATAGGGGAATATTTGGAGAAAAAATATTGATAGAGTTTAAGCACACTGCTGAATTCATTGTTTCAACTGGGCTTTACTTTTGGACCTTCAAGACCTTCAAATCTAGATCATCTTTAAGAACCCTTCCAACCCAGAGCAGTCTGTGATTCTATAACACACAGCCACACCCATGGGAACAAACCCCAATCCATATTTTTCTCCATAGACAACCTTATCCAGCACTGTAGAAGCACACTGAAGTAGTTTCACTACACAGAAAAGTATACAAGTGGGATGTTTCCACATCAAAATGAAGAGATGGCCTTCTTTTCTCATCTCAGATGTGGGCTGCAGTGCCATATTCAGGCTGGCTTTCACCTCGTGTTGAGGGAAATCAATTTTCTGTAGTGAACTAGCTTCAACAGGCTGATGGCAGCCTTTGAATCCACTTTTCTGAAACCCTAGGTCACTGCAGACATGAGTGCTAATATTCACACAATGTCTGCACCCACCCTACAAGCCAGACAGGCAAAGCCAGTGCCTCTCCAAAATTTATAAAGCTGAATTAGCCCATTGCTGTGCCCACACTTGCAGCTGAGACTCACAGTGTGTTAGCTTGGACACTGAATTCATTATAATAAATCCTGCTGTATTTCTGGCGTGCAACTGAACACAACTGTTTGTGTCTGCTCATGGAGATTATTCCTAAATCCTCACAGATAGGAGGTGCTGGATCCCCAGGGAGAGACCCCTCAATGCCAGCTTTGCAGTGGTCAGCATTACAGCAACCATGCTTCCCTCAGATCTAGCTCCTCACAACCATAATAGAGCTCGTTCTGTTCAAACATTGATCTTCAAATGTGACTCCAGTTACACAGTCCTTGAACAGGACTGGACAATTAAAAAAAAAGAATTAAAAAAATTTTTACAAAATCTTAAATCAGTCATCACATTCATTGGACTAACAATTTTGAAGGTGTCACACAACCATCTTCCAAGACTGCAGACACCACAGAGATAGGAAGGACAAAGTGTCACTCAGGTTTTTTGTTTTAAAGGAAGAGTTAAAAAATGAGGTATTTTGTGAAAGCTCAGAGCTGCTTCTTCAGCTCTGACTGTCCCCCAGCCCCCATAACAATGACATGTTTGGGTGAGAAACTGCATGTTTTCAAACAAGCATGAAAGGCTGCTTCCCTTGGATAGTACCAGCAGACCAGACTGACTTCTGAGAAGGAGCAAGGGAAGGCTGGGAAACAACTTCCCAGTCCCACCAAAGCTCAGTGTACCTGTGCTTCTTGCAGGGCAAGGACCAACCCACTATGCCTGTTCCTCAGCCAGCAACAGAGCTGCCCAGGGCCATTCAACATTGCATCCACTCTAACTCATCTGTCTTCTGGAGAACTGGGCAAGCAGAAGAGATCAGTCCTCTCGTGACCTCTCTAGCCTGTCTGCACAGAGCAGGAGTTAACAGATGTGGGTCCCCAGCACGAGTTCCCCTACACCCTGTGGCAGACAAGCAGAAACACCATTACCAGACCCACGCTGAAGATTTCTATACAAATAACTTCACATCCCTCAAATCCCTCTGAACATCATCATCTGCCCTGCTACGAGTTGGCCAGTTGATTTGGAACAGTGAGGCTTGGAGCTAATTCGAAGTCAGAAGTGTTGTGTCTGTACCAGAACTGGATTAGCAGCCAGAGAGACGATCACAGTTAAGCACAAACTGTGATTTATCCCGTGGTGCCAGAGTTACTCTGTAGCTGTCACATGTCATTGTGTGAAGTGACATGTCACATCATTGTCATGGTGGTATGTCACCACATCACTGTGTAGCTATCATGGACATACAGTTAAAAGCTCTTACTACAACTGTTTCCACTTAGGTATTTAGCTTCTTAAGGATTACTGACTGTGATGTAGAAATTCCTATCAATCATAATGTCAACTCTACAGAAATTAAGCTACTTTTAGATGAGGATTTTGAAACAAATGTAATAACACAGAATAGTGCCTATTTCTCAAAACGTGGGTTACATCCATCAGGGCAATGACACAAAAGACTAGGTGGAGACAAGGGAGGGTTCTTTCTATTGTTTTCCAGAGATCTCATAAGAAAAAAAGACAAAGCTAGCTGTGAATAAAAACAATGTTGAAAACATACAATTAGTACAGCAACTGGAGAAATGTCTTTCTCAGTCTGAAGAGAGTCTCAAAAAGAAAGTATAGAACCACTCATCTCCATTAGCACAGAGGGACCAAGATAGCAAAAACTTCTGTGGCTTTTCTGCTAACACTGTAAGCACACAATATGGCTAATTCACAACCTCTAGTAGTTACTACAAAGCAGCTGGTGAATTCAAACCCTCAGCTGTTACAGGCACTGTCAGTCTCGCCCAAACGTTTTGTAGAAAACCTCTCTGAGATTTGTCTCCACAAAGATTTAAAGCCACAGAGATCTGCAGCTGTGTATTTTCTTGCTGTAAAAATACATCTTTTTTTTTTTTTTTTTTTTTTTTTGCAAGTGAAGGCAAAG
Source organism: Acanthisitta chloris (assembly GCF_000695815.1). Lineage (NCBI taxonomy): Eukaryota > Metazoa > Chordata > Aves > Passeriformes > Acanthisittidae > Acanthisitta > Acanthisitta chloris. The sequence goes on from NW_008654813.1 coordinate 38,376, forward strand.
CACATTTTTGCCAATGGAGAAAGTAAGAAGAGGAAACCAAAGCAAGGTGGGAGAACATGTGTTTGTATATCCTTAAGTGCATGTGTGTGCCTGTATATGTATATATATGTTTCCTTAGTTGACAACATAAAAAGCTATAACTATCCATTAGTTTTCCTGCTCCTGAGTGAGGACTTGGCTAAGGAAGCACATAGTAACCAGTAGGCAAAGAAGAGGTACCTTGTTCTCCTTGAACTGTGAATTCAAGTGGAATTCTCTTCCCAGAGGAGGAGGAAGAAGAATTGCTATTTTCATTCAAAATAAATCAGTTTGTGAATCAAAGTGGGATTTTGCTTCTCCTTCTGCAAATTTGGACAGAAAAGAGAAAAAATAATATTGAGAGCTGTCATTTTAATGAACAGCCTTTTGTGGGATTGTACAGAGTAAAGGCATAAAATTTAGCCCAGATGATTAGTTGGAATAAGAAACTGTCTTAATGTCATGTTTTCCACATTTCCATTCTGAAATCTTAACATGATTTATATTGAAAAGGTTGCACTAATGTTTACGGTTCCTCAATAGATTTGTAAGCAACTTAAAAAAAGCTAAATTCACCTTAGGATTTCCTAATACTACACCCCAAACTGAGCTCATCCTTTGTAAATTGTGCCTGTCAAAGACTATATGACTCTGCACCACACTGCAGTGTTTTACCTCCACACACAGATGAAGCCTGAAATTTCTTGTACACAAAAAAATGAGCATTTTGGCATAAACAATGTGATCAAGACAGTTTCCATCCTCATCACTGCATCTTGATGGTTTTCTTGAACTTAGCTGTAACAGTTCCCCACACACAGGATATTGTGTGTGTTACAGGCAGTTTTAACTTGAAAGCACACTCCCACCAAATGTCTGCGTTTCTGCGAGCCAAGAAAGACCTAAACTCAACTATAACATATTTCCAAGAAAAAGTCTTTGCTGTTATTCTCTCAGGCACAATTTGTTTCCTAACCAATGATGCTATTTAATCAAAACTCACACTAGTCTTCCTAAAAGCATTTAAAAAACAAAACAAGAAAGAAGCATTTCTGTTCCATAGCTTAGTTCTTAATCATCTAATCAAACTTGATAAATTTTCCACTCTCTCTCTCTCTCTCTCTCTCCCCTAAAATGAATTCTTGGCAGCCTTCAGGGAAATAAAAAAAAAAAAAAAAAAAGTTCATGTAGAAGTTCAAAGCAGCAATTTATGTTTCTGATAATTTTAAATTAATTCCTAATCTATGAAGCATAAAGAAACTATGCTTGAGATGCAGCCCACATCCAACCATATGGCTGAAGGAGACAGTCTCTGTGATGTGTGGCTGCAGATCTTTCTGTCCCTGGCATACACACCTGAAGTTCATGCCCCCTAATGTAATTGGACAGTTTTGTTTGTGAAAATGGCCTGTTCTGCCAAATGCTGAAGTCCTTGCTTTGACAGATATATCACTTTTCCAATGTGAGTGTATTTTGAAGAGAGCTGACACATGATCAAGTTCTCCTTAATATCCTTCAACAAACCTGACAGTTGTCCAGCAGGGTCTTGTGCCTCATCCAACTGTCAGTTCTGCAGAGGCATTATGGGAAAGCTGACTGAGGGAAACAGCAGTAAAGAGGAAAAAAAGTGATTTATGCTTCTCTGTGTACTCAGCTTAGTATCAAAAACAAGTACCTCAGCTCATATGTATTTTAGCAGGCCTACATGGACAAAGTCTCCTTAGGCTCTAGTAATACAGGAGAACAACCCATTTATATTGCAATTTTTTATTTTAGGGAGAACAACCTATTTATATTGCAATTTTTTATTTTAGGGATTTATTGCATGTGTCATGACAAAGCACCCCAAATCTCACATGCACGGGTATGATCCTTTCCAAATCTGTGTTGCTTTATAAGTAGTAATAACCACATGGGGTTTTTTAACTCTTTGAGGGGCCTCAGTTATATGCCTTTTTAGAAGGGTTTTTCACTTATGAGACAAGAATTCTCCTGTTAAAAAAAAAAATTAAATGTATATTTTCTAACATTCTGCTGCTTACATATGTCACCAGTGAGAAAAGCCTGTGTTTCAGGACAGGTCTGACAATGCCAGCTTAGAATATCCTCTTCAAATTGTTATTTAGGCCAGATGTTGTCATTTTGTCACCTTAAAATTTCGTTTTCCTGCAGGAAGGTAGAGCCTGATTGCAGTCATTTTGTGTTACTTACTGAAATACAGCAAGCAACAAGAAGGAATTGAACTGGACCAAGATAATAGCATAAGCCCCATCATCCCCACAGTGAAAGTGGTATTTGTACCCTCAGACTGCAGCTGGTTGCTTTGTCTGAAAACTCCCTCAGCCTGTCTTCGCTCATGCGTTGCTGAAAGACTGAAGCAGTTCTTAATGCTCTCCTCCCTGCAGTGCCTCTCTTTGGGCTGCAGCCTTGTGCCAAAACAGCCCACCCCACTGTAGTGGGGCTCTCTGAGAGGAACATGAGATTGCACCCAGGGTCAAACCCCACGTGGAGAGTCCAGAGTGGCCAAGCCCAGGCTGGAGGTTCTGGAGCCTGCAGTTAGCAGCTGTGCTGTAAATCAGCCTCACTCCTGCTCACCCTTGCACTGCTGAAGGTCCCACGTGTGAGCAACACCGAAGATGTGCAAGACCCTGAGGTTCTACATAAAAATGACAGAAAGGTCCTATCAGGCAGAAAGACAAGTGTTATCGAAACAGTCGTGGAAGAGTCGGTCTGAACTGGAGTACTGGAGAGTGACCATGTTATCTCTGTTATTCCAGGGCCTCTTTAAATATAGTGCTGAGGTGACTGCCTACTTAGCCTACGGTGAAGGCCACACTTGTCTGCAGTGAAGTCCCATAATCTTAGTTTATTGCATTGCATGTATTGTATTTGCTCAAGCTGCTGCCTGAGGGGGTGCTTGTGGGAAATGTATAGCTCTCTGCTCCCCCCTTCTCTCACAGACTATTTAGGCTGACATTTATCAATAAATTGCACATATTGTTATACATTTTTCTGTCGGAGCAGCGCTACAAGATTATGTGATGAGCACATTTTATCAATCTAGCAATGCTGCTTTTTTTTTTTCCATCCTGTACAAAGATTTTTGCTGCAGAAGTGACTGGAATGTCACAGCTCCAGCAGGACCTGCTTGCTAAGTCAAACCAGAAACCCTGAGAGTTTTATCTGCAGCCCCAGGTTCAGGAAACATTTCTGGGCAAGGCTGTTTGTGTCTGCTCTCCCTTCCCCAGGTCTGTGGAGGGCAGGACTGTGCTAGAAACACAACATGGCCCTCTGTTCCCCACAAAGCCCATAAATCTCCCACAATCAGGAGATTCCTACATTCTGCAGTTCTGTATGGTACATTTTTCCCGCCACGGACTAAGCCCCTGAAAGCCACTGCCCTGACCTCCTGTTAAGTTTTTCTGTTTGTTTTTCTATTTGTTTTATTTTTTCCAAGGTCCCTCACGATCACGATCATGTCAGCTAATCCTCCTCTCAGATCAGCACAACTCTTCCTCATGCATTACTTTTAAATTTTCTTTTAAAAATGCCTTTGCTTGAAAGACAAATCATTTGTCTTCAAATTTCATCTGTTCAAAACCTAGACAGGCTATTTCCATAGTATATTTTTAATCTCCTTCTGAAGTTTGTATCTTCTGTTTTACTCTCCTCATTAGTTGCACCCACAGATCTGGATTATTTCGAAATGCCACTATTTTGGACAACATGAAGAAAGATCCTAGTCACTTCAGTAGAAGAATCAGAGTTAAAACTATTTAAAAAGAACAGGAACAAGAATTTGTCCTCATGCCTGCTGCAAAATATGTGGGGTAGCCCATACCCTGTGCATGACCAGACTTCTTTCAGGTCCCTTGATTAGAATGCAAATGGGCAAATTTGGGGAAAATCTATTGTGAGCATTTAGTATATTTGAGATAGAAGTTGGGAAAGCTGCTGGACACAATCTAGCACAGTTTGCTATAAGACTTGTTTAAGCATAAGATGTGGTTGGCATCAGAAGCCAGGGCCACTCATTCTGGAAGAAGATAAATTGAGTTTAGAAGATGTTAGGTGCCCAAACAGTGCAAAAAAGTAATACCAAAATGATTGAGTTCACCCATCTGGAGGGAGCTCACAGCAGCAGCCTCACTTAAGCCTTCATTGGAGGTCACATTCACATGGCCTCTGTACACCTCCAAAAGAGCCCTGATGGCTTGGACTGAGCTGCAAAGTGATTCTGACACAAATCCCAGTGCAGCACAGAGATGGGCATCAGTGAGACCATCCATCCCTGCTATCTGTACTTAAATCTCAGAACAAAATATAGCTTATCTTTGGGTTGGTCCTCGATTTACTCCTCTAGTGAACAGGAATATCCTGGTAGATATAGCAAGAATTAGTGCAGAAGTCCTCACAGAGAGATCTGGCACTAGGTGCCCACTGTCCCTTCAAGGATACTCACATGGGCAGGAAGAATTAAGGGGTGCTCCACATTTGTGGGTGGCAGGATGATTATTATTCTGCAGACAGTCTGGCTTTTACTTCTCCAAAGCTGGTGTGGAATTTTTTCTGAAACCGTCTAACTACTGCCATGCTGCTGCCCCTAGCTTTAACCCAGAACTACAGAGTCACTGCAATTAAGAATTATCCAATAAACTGGTTTAACTTTAAGCCTTAATGAAGAATTTCAATCCATTTCAACAAAACTATTTCCTTTGGTCCACACTGACTAGCAGACACTACTCTGAAACAAAGAAAAGAAGGATCCTACAGCAAAAAGAAACAATGAAAGAACTCATTGGTTATGCAAATTCACTGCTGCAATTGTTTCATTATTAAAAATGTTTTGGTAAGAGCATTTTGTTGAATTGAGATTGATTGCAACAAAATGTAAATCCAAAGGAAAAAAAAAAATCTCAAAAGATGTCAAATCCTTTTACAGAAGAATTACGACAAATAAGGAGAGTATTTTATGAAACATGCTGACTCTTTGTTCATTTTTGATGGTTAGACACACACATCAATGAAAGATTTGTCAGAAGCAACCATCTCAGTTTCTAGTCTTCCCTGAGTTATGTGCTAACTGAAGTCTCTACATTCGTGAAGTGTTTATGATCACTTCAGAATTAGCAGCTTCCCCTGAATGCCAGATTTATGGACAATCTGTTAAATATTTGAATCAGATCTGCTTACCTGAACTAATCCATCGGAAAAACCCCCAACATATTCCTCTCAAATGCCAAGGGTTATGTCAAATCATTTTGCCAGTGCAAAATAAAACATGCTGCTATCAAAGAGAAATTTGCTAACAATCTGGAGGATGTGTGATATATAGAAGTATTTGGATTATTGACTTGTTTTTCACATTCTTAATTATTGGCTGGTATATCCTCACGGTGCATGGAAGGAAAAAAAAAATCAAGTCAGAGCTACAGTTCTGATTTGGCATTAAAATTCAAATAGAAAAATTTCTGAAATAGTATAATATATATGCAATACATTGCATGAAATTTGCTCTGTACTAAAAACAGTGGGAAGCTCTTGGATGTATTTAGTAGACAGACTCTGCCCTTCTCCTAGTGCAGCATTTCAGAGGCATTTCACTGCAAGCATTGCTCAACTGAGTCCCACAGTGAGGGCTAAATGGAAGAGGAAAAGATTGGGAAGGAGGAAGAGAAACAGCAAATTATAAAGGGGTACAGCAAAGAAGCTGACTGGAGAAAAACTGGCAAAAACACAAGTGAAAGAATTGAAGTGAGTAGCAAATAACATGTCTGAAGTAGAGATGTGTATTTGAAACTCTCTGGACTGAATCTACTTTTGGTCAATGCTTACTTTTCCAGCCTAGCTCTTCTCTTCTCAGCATCTCTCAGCTAATTCTATTACATTTCCATTTACTCCTAGAATATAGGGTATCATTTTCTCTCTCTCAAAATCTCCCCTTTCACTCCATTCTCTTCCAAAACTCATGCAATATCTGCCTGTACTTCTTCCTTGATTCTCACACTGGGGTTTTTCTGTAACAGTTTATGGCACTGTTGATTCCCAACACGTACACACACTGGAAGGATCCACTCCCTCTCATTTCACCACATCTACTCAAAAATCCTTAGCCATGTAAAACTCTGTTCTGCAAAGCAGCAGGGTGCTACAGGGGCACAGTTATATCTCATTTGTGATCTGCTAGGATCATTCCAGACTGTATCATTTCAGAAATAGTGACAGTTTCCTCACATCATCCTTTTCTGATACTCTTGGAAACAACAACTCAGGCTGTTACAATTCCAGGCCATCCCACTCATTCAAAGTGCCCACATAAATGTTTCTTGCAGACTGTACCTGTACTTAGACTTTACATCCAACCATCAGGATAGAACGTATGCACTTAATCAATGTATAATTTAGACATTTTATTATCACATCTCCCAAGGAACTGGTTTAGCTAATGATAATGAATGGTCATGACTATCATGTTACTGGGATGGCATTTGCAGGGGGGAAAAAAAAGAAAAAAATCCTACCCTTCAGTGTCACAAGGTTAAATAGCACTAGAGTTCTATTCCTTTGCTTTTTAATGTGGAAAAGGCTAAATAAAACGTTAAAAAAATAGAAAAAAATATGCATGAAAGCTAATGAATAGCCGTTTTATTAACTTTGCCTTTCATGTTTCATCTCAGTAGGATAATAAAAGACACATAGATCACCAAACCTGTGATGTGATGACCACATTTGGAGCTCCCACATCCCTTGGTCACTGAAACAACAACAACCTCTTCCTCTCCTGGGTTCAGCTTGGGGCTGCTCAACAGCTCTGGAAAACATTTTGGACCACAGAAAATTCAGGCATCTAGAGCAGAACTGCTAATAATGCAAGACTAAATTTTTCCATTTACATATCCAAAGCGAGTAATTAACTTTCTAAAAACACAAGTTGCCATAGATGGAAAACAGCACATGTGCAGATTAGGTCTCTTAAAAATAAAACCTGAATTGCTAAGGGAAGTAACACCATTTGTTAATTCTGAGGCTACACATTTTGCTGGAACATGTTTTACCCACATGAATTTTGTCCTTAACACTATAATCTCTGCAGATATCCATGTCAGCAATTCCTGCCTATTCTAGCTTACACATGCTTTTCAAGAGGAGAGAAAGAAAAAGTCATCAGTAAAAGAATCCATATCATTTCCTAAGAAATTCTCCAAGCAAACCTCTTTTCAAAGACTTTGAGCCCAAATGAAAAATTCAAGGTTTTAATAAGTTTAATAAGCTTCTGATAGGCATTCAAATTTGAGGTGTTTATCCAAATACCCTCAAGCTTCAGAGAATCCCTTATCACTGCTTCAGTTCCTAATAGCTGTCATTCCAATAAATATCAGAGCAATTAAAATCTCTATCAATCAAAAATATTGCTTTCTTACAGGCCTGTCATTTTTTTAAAAGCAAATCCTGATCTACCTTTTCTAACAGCTCTTGAATTTTATAGCAACATATAATAACCATCTGACTGCCTTTATTTCCATTTAACTTTTATCTTTAATGTCTCTGCTGTTTCAACCAAAATATTTATAGCATTTTTTCCTTTGCACACTTAATAATATTGTCTCTGTTTCCTGCTGTGTTTTGCCGTCCATCCTATGAGGAGGGAAGGCAAAGCCAGTGAAACCAGTTCTGGGAGAGAAAGCCAAATTTTTCAGAAGTGTTCACAAACATTATCAAGAGAACAAAGACATCTTCCCACCATGAAGATGTGAAAATATTTCCATGGGCACTGCTCACTATTTCAACAAAACTGGACTGAGAAAAACCCCTCCTTTCTTTATAGTGCCATTTTACAGTCTAAAATTCCCACTTTTTTTCTGACATAACATATGGAAACCCCTGTTTAGAGCTTCTTTTTGGTGTCACTTGATTTCTTGGAGGGCAAAGTGGGTTCAACAGGCCATGGAGAGGCTTGTAGGACTGTGACATGAAACTATGATGGCTTGGCAAAGAGATTTAGCTGCAAGAAATGGAAAGAAAACCTTGGACTTGAAAAAGGTTGAGACAATAAACATCAGAAATTAGATATAGCCTGTAAATGGACATTTCTAAGTAGCAAGGACAACCAGAAAAAGAAGATTTCTCCCAGTTAAGGAAAAATTGAGGATTCTGTTCTTCTCATAGAATTTAGGGGTTAGAATGGATCTCAGAGATCATCTAGTCCCAACCCCTGCCCTGGGCAGGGACACCTCTTCTCAGGCTGCATTCAGTCTGAAAGGTGTACATCCACAAGGAATTCTACATAGCTGTCTGCTTTCCTGGGGAAAAGGGGCCTGGCCAGGAGAAGACAAGGACATGCACAAGTTCTCAGATATTCTGCAGGAGATCTGACCACTGATCTACACAGAGCCAAGATGAACATGAATGGATTGGAAGAACATTCTCCCATTTTGCATTTACTTTAGTGCTACCAGGACATGACTGAGGAAAGATTTCCACAGCATGGTTCAGGGAACTGTTCATCTTTATTAGCCTTTTGTTCTCTCCACCAGGTTACCTTTTTTTTTTCTTTTTCTCTCCTTTCCTCTAGCCTGGAGGTTTCAGTGTAGCCAAATAAATCCATTCCTAAATCAGACATCTTTTATTTTGGTTTGGGGTTTATTTGATCTTCTATTTTAGGAACAATCTAAGCTGTTAATACCCAGTTTTTTGATCTATCTGAAGTCCTAAGGGCCCTATTTTCATCTGTAAAAACAAGCATTGAGGGCTGCCTAGGCAGATGACTCCGAGGTTAAGGAGGTTGGACACTGTTTAGAGGACAAACCATCATTCCATTATTTTCAAACCCAAGCCAATGTTTTGCAATGCAAATGTAACTGTTTTCTGTATATTCGGTTTATTCTGTTTCATGTTTTGGCCATTCCACACTCTCCAGAGTACTATTAAGATTAGGAGAGTTGTGTGCAGTGGTTTCAAGAACATGAAAAGAAATATTGTCTAGTGTATGAGTGAGCTTCTGCAGTCTGGATCCTTGAGTCACTTTAACCTTGACAATTTTTACAGATGTCAGATAGGTATTTTCGGTAACCTTATACTTCTTGGTAGCTCATAATATATTCAAAACTCAAAACGTACTTCCCAGGTAATTTGACTGATTAAATATCCAGCCATGGTACAAACTTCAAATAAAAGAGCCAGACAGATGCAATTTGGTTGATCTGGGTATGTTAGTCATACAGGTTTTTATACACATAAATCTGTTGCTCTGGATTGATCTCCAGTTCTATTAATTCTGCCAGTAAAAGTGAGTGTGGTATATCACAGCTCCAATAACCAAGGATGAGCAGGAGAGCCTGCAAGCTGCAGACACCAGACTCTGCACCAGTCCTATCAGACAGACAACCAGGACATCTAGACCTCCCAAAACGTTGCTAATGTAGTTCATGGAACACCCCAACCCTCACATCTGTCAGTTTAAACACAGGATGACAGACCAGAAATCTGGTGCTGGTGACATCATCTCCTCATCTGAGGACTATTGCCACATAGGCAAATGTCCATATTCCTACAACAATACTTCAAACTCTGGGTACTACATTATGCTTTAGCATCTCTTATCAAAATATTTACTGTTCTTTTTGAGCACAGTTGGTCAACATAATTTTAATTATTTCACAGACTATTTCTCTGGATCAAGTTTTGCACTGAACCACATTCACCTTTTGCTGATTTATTCATCCTCTGTCAAAAAATATAAGTTTCAATCCCTTAATTTAATTAAAATGTTCTTGACTGAGATCATTAAATCTTGGAGAGATGTTTAATTCAAATCTTGCTCTATCTACAATGGTAGTGATTGAGAACAGAAAATCAACTTATGTCATAGTAGTTTGTTAAAATATTTGTTTACTCTTCAACTGAAGCATGCTAATTACAATAAGAGGTCTTCACAAGCAATCCAGTTAGCAAATATGATTGGTTAATAGATAAGGAATGAGTCGTGATTAAAAACATACAGAAACAGCATCTGCAGAGGAAGGTTGTTAGACCTGGGGCCACACTGCAAAGCAGCAAATTTTGGGCTCTCAAATATACTTGGGCTGCCATGTGGATGTGGAATAGACCTATTTTTATTGTATGTGCAAAGAGAAACTCACATGTACATTTGTCTCATTGGAACTGCAGTGGCAGCAGGGGATGCTGATACAAGCACTAGGCACCTCTGATGCATGGAAACACAGCATTTTCTCTCCTCAAAAAACAGACCCTCACAAAACCAGAAAATTTGGGAAAGGATCATAATACTATTTGACCAAGCTCCACCCCAGAAGTGGTTTGAGCTCTTTAGAGCATTTTTGACAATGCTTTTTGGAGCTCAAAGACCTGTGTAAGAAGGTCTATAAGCTCAAAAAACTTGGCCATGACTGCAAAATCAGTGTACTCATTAAGAATGTGGGTTCCAAATTAAGGAATTTCACAGGAACAAAAGACTTTGTTGTTAGCTTCCCCTTCTCAGAGACTCTTACATGCTGAGTTTGCATGCAGGCTAGGGAAAGGCCGAACAAATAGGTTATCACAGGTATATGGTAGCTCATTTTTAACTGATTTGTGCAGATATGGGAAATCTATTTGTTAATTAATAAACAGAGTCCATTACGTATTGTGTTCTATTTTTGCTAACTGGGAAATTATTGCTTTTCTTGACACAAGGCTATTTTAAGTTTGGGGATTTTGAAAAGAGAGAGGATTTTGCTCAATTTTTCCATGTTCATTGGGGACTTCTGATTTTATGTTTGAATTAAATAAAAAAAATTTTTAAAGCATTGCTGTTAGTAGATCTTCTGCACACAAGAATGTCTTGAATAAATACACTACATCATAATAGGAAAATAAATCCCATTATAACATGTCTATTGGTCCCTCACCTTGTTTTACATTTGCACCCTGACATGGAATACTGCACACAGTTCTGGTGCTCCCAATGTAAGGAGGACATGGAACTGTTGAGCAAGCCCAGAGGAGGCCACAAAGTTGGTGAGGGTGCTAGAGTACCTTCCCTATGGAGATAGGCTGAGAAGGTTGGGACTGGTCAGCCTGGAGAAGAGAAGGTTGTGTGGAGACCTCATAGCACCTTTCAGGATCTGAAGGGGCTAAAAGGAAACCAGAAAGGAACTGTAGTGATAGGACAAGGACTAATGGGTTCAAACTGAAAGTAAAGAAATTGAGGTTAGATGTAAGGATAAAATTCTTTATCGTGAGGGTGGTGAGACATTTGAACAGATTGCCCAGAGAAGTTGTGGATGGCCAGTTCAGGTCAGCCTAAATGAGCATCTAACTCCCAACTTTATAATTTTTTTCAATATTCCTTCAACTGTTTCCACAAACATGGTCCTTCAACAGTAAACCCTAGGATCTCCTAGCAATGGATATGGTACTCCCTGGCAGGTCTCTCCCAGGACCTGATCCCAGAAAACACCTTAGTCAGGGGAGGCCAAACCTAGACAATCTCAGCAGCCTGTGGAGCATAAACTTGAGTCAGAATTCACATGCCTCTGCCCTTAGTTTACATTGTAAATGTGAATGGAAGCATTTTATTGTAATTAGCTGGAAGGGGTACAGATTGTAGTTGTTTTATAGAAGCAAAACTATGAAATCTATAAATGTAAAACTGTTATGGTGGCCATAATACATTCTGAGCACTAAATTAAATTAAGTCATAATATATAGACCATTTATTAAAGATATAACATCTAATAGCTTTTTTTTTTTTTTTTTAATGAGGAGTTCCAGATTGAATATCTTGGCAGCTGAACTTTTCTCTTTAGTCACATAGGTGTAGACTGTGACAGGATGATCATAGCTGTGTTCCAGCCTGGTGTCATCAGAGTGAAAAGCCAGATGACTCTGCCATCATCTGGAAGATGAGGAGGAGGATGTGGGGCATGGTACCAGCATCCTGACTGACCCCATGGAGCAAACGTGTCCCCAAACACTGTAGCTGACAGCAAAGTATAGAAGATGAAAGATGCACCTTCCAAACAATGCACAATGGTTCATGCAAATGATGCTGCACACTATGGATATAGACACTCCTAGTAGCAGTGACTTTTAAATGGTACAGCCAAGAAAAGGCTGTTGGATAGTACTCAGTATTTCCCAGCTATTGCACTTAACCAAAGAGTCTGATCTCAGAAAATCTTCAAAACTTTGCCAGAAAGAACAGATCATCGGGTACAGAACAACTGCAAACAAACCCTTTTGGTGGGCCATGCAGAAGTAAACACAGGGTATCCAACAATAAAGAGAAAATGTGCCATTTTTGTTCCCTAAGCTATACTGCAGACACAGGAACATGCCTCTTAACAAGTACGAGAACAAATATGTGGAGCTATGGCTGGTGCAGAATAGATGGCATTGAGGCAAGCAGACAGTTTTGGCTGTTCCTCCACCCCAGTTACAATACAACCACTGTATTCCAAGTGGTGTTGCAAATCAGCACAGTCTGTTACTTATAAACATTAAGAGTAATTTGATCAATGGGGTAAAACAGAACCCACTACACCAGAAACTCCAGTTGCAGCATCTAAGGTAACATTGCAGATGGTCACTCTCCTCTCCAGAAAGTGTTCTTTTACGTTTCAAGTGCTCCACTTGATGGTTTATTAAAGGGTTTGCCAGAATTAGCTTTATCTAAACAGTGGCAATAAACTTTACTACTGGCTTTTTACCCTACAAAATTTTGCTTTTCACTGGTCAGTGCTATCCAACCCAGCCCATTTTCCACTAGGATTTTTCCCTTTGTCTGATCTGCGATATATTTGTGACTAAACAAATAAACAGCATCAGTTCAGTACATGGATCTCCAGACCCAAACTCCAGAGTAAATTCCATAATCAACTAGGCTGAATGATGCTTTCAGCAGGCCAAGGCTGATACTCACTATAATTCACATTCCCTGGGTACACTGCTCCGTAATAAAGCTTGAATGTCAGGTATGTCAGCCAAGAGCTAACATACCTGTTTGAACTAGTCCTGTGCCAATGGAAACATATCACAAACTGAAAACATTTAGCCTACTGTATAACCCTAAATGGATCCTTTTTAACCAAATGAAGAATAATCACTTATACATAAGCACACAAATATGTTCAATGTTAATATGTAATAAAGCCTTTAACCACTCCTAGTTGGCATGTTCAGAATAATGTCACTGTAAATAAATACTTTGAAGAGCTTTTAGAGTCCGAGGCATTTTTGCCCATCAGTAGTATTAGTTTAACAGGACAAACTTTCATTATATTTTGACATTTGGTACATACAGTACGTTGTTTATGCACTAAATGTCAGAATATAAAGATGGTTTAGCCCTTTTATTTATGTGTTTAAGAGTTATTAATTTAAGAGTGACCTTATTTAATCAAAACTGCTGTTTAATAAGAATCATGTTCACAGATTTCAAAACAGAGCTTTCAGTTTTGAAGAGATATTAGTTGTTGTTTAACACTCAGATATGTGCTTAGCCTTCCTCAGAATCCCTTTTTTCCCCTCTAAGCTTGCAACTCCAGCATGCACAATGGTTTAATCGTATATTGTTCTCAGAGTACTAACCCTTTACAAATCATATGACATAAAAAGAAAAATAAGTAACATTGTAAAGACAGTAATGAGAACTGTTGAGCTAAAGTGCCTCTTAAAGAAATCCTAATAAATTCCAGAATTTCTAGTCTTCTGGCAAGCTTTCCATTTAGAATAAAATCAATGATCAATGGTTGCAAACAGTCAGCATCAGGCTTGCATGCCTCCAGAGCAGAAAAAACTCATAGACGAAAGATGACATTTAAAGGAAAAAAGCTGACATTGACTCCATCACTGTCATTGCTTCTGCCATAAAGCAGCTTCAAATATTAAAACATTTTTCATCTGTGCTGCATTATTGGCACCAGAAATTGTTTTCTCTCTGTCTGATACTCACTTGAACTGCAGCAGAGCTCCCCAGAGACTCCAGATTGTTACCAAGGCCTCATAACATATTGGCAGTTGATGTGGTGGTGTTCATGTACACTTGCCACTCACAAAGGAGCCTCCCCCTCCCTCCACACTCATAGGAAAAAGAAAATGCTCCGACAGGAATTTCAGTCAAGTTCAATGAGTTCACTGACTCAGATGTAGGATCTGGTGTGCATCATTTGGAGTGGCCTCCTTGAACTCGGTATGGGTTTGGCTATGGGGCTGGGGCAACTGGGTGTATTGCCCACACTTCTGACTTTGTGCCAGTGTTTTCAAAAACTGACCATCTGAATGCCTTTTTTTTTTTCAAAATCTCTGCCCTCCTTTTACATAAATGCCTCTTAATTCATCTCACATTCTGTGCTCAAGCTGTTCCCAGGTAAGTGTTCACAACTCAATGGGAAAAGCAGAGCTTTTGTTGATAGGAGCACTTACAATCTGTCACTGGGAGGGAAGGCAGATTTAGATGCACCACAGAAAGCCTTTGATAACTATAGGATAATCTTGGCACAACTTTTTATGCAAACACACCAGTAGTATATAGGTCAGTGAGAACTGGTAGGCAAATAAACCATAACTAATGCATCGTCTCATCAACAGAAATTAGGCTCCCTAAACCCCCATTAGTGTTAAAAACGCTGCTGAAATGAATGAATATGCTGTATTTCACATCACCTAACAGAACCCCACAAACCTAGTATGTTGTCAAGCACTGGTACACACTCAGCTTATGAAAGATGACACAATTAAATGTAGCTTCACATCATCAAAAATGATTCATGCATCCTCCTCCTAGGAAGAAGATGGAGCCTTTCATGAACAGAGGTTTCTGTCAGGAGCACTTGCCCAAGATCTAATGTTCAGAAGGATGTGAGGCAGCAGGACAGTTGAGGCAGCTCTACCTCCAGTCCCTTTGGTGCATTATGACCATCACAGAGGCTGGAGCTTGAGTCACCTTTGACTTATTATCGAGTGTAACAACCAAGCAAAGCAAAAACAGGCTGTAAATTATCTTCTGTTATTTTCTACAGTCTCTGCCCTCCTTGTCTGTGAATACACCCACTCCAGGTGTAAAACTGAATGAATGCTGCAATTTGCAACTGTGTCCAGCAATTTTTTTTAAGACCAAAGTCTCTGCCCTGTAACATATAAGCAACATTGCCCATCAGACCCTTTGAGACTATTTGCAGTTATGGGAAAGCAAAAAAATTAAGACTCAGGCTGACAGGAAGCAAAGATTTGCTCACTGTTCACAACTTCACCACCTTCATCCACCTTTTGACCAACAGAGCCAAGGGACTGCTACTCAAAACATTTCCAGCAGCTGGGGCATGACAGCACACAGAAGCTGACTGTGGTCTCAGCCTGCAGCATACCTCAGCTCTTACAAGCCATAAACCACTAATGTCAGCATCCCAAATGCTACCAGACTGGGAATTGGCCTGCAATACTGCTCCTAGTGCCATGCTGCTCCTAATGCCATACTGCTGGCACCAACCAGTGTCACCAGCTGGCACAGCTGCAAGCAAAATGTGCCCCTGAGGGTGTGCCCTGCTGCATGGACCATGCTGGTGCACCCTGTGCTATGAAAAGAAGCTTGAGCTTCTGCTACCATTATCTCACTGTGGTGCTGTCTCACCTCATGAGAAAGACTTTTACAAGTCTGGACAATCAAGTGAGTTAAAAAGGTTCAAACACATCTAATCTAATCTGTTCTCTTCCAGAACAGAAACACTGAAAAATCCATGCCCACCTTGTCCCTGGGGCAAATCAGCTCACTCATAACACCCTGTCTGTCTCCCTCCTGCCTGGCCCCAGGAGGAGGCCCAGACACCCACCCTACAACCCCATACCCTCTCTCATATGGTATGACTTTACTGTGCAGCTCATTTTGCAAACAAAAGCAAGATGCAAAAAGCAAATGTTACTCCTGGCACTGCTCAGGGTGTAAGGGAACCTCTCAGCTGTGGAGAACAAAATTTGCAGGCACCAATGCCCAAACCTGCAATAGGATGGTCTGTTTTAGTAAGCTGAGCAAGCTCTGGCAATGACTGGATGACTTGACAGGGACATGTCTTTGTCTTTCTGTCGCCTGTCCCAAGCACAGACAGTTACTTGCTTTTCCTGGAGATGCTGGAGACTTGGCTAGCTGTGTGTAAGTCACTGACAAAGGAAAATGCAGTACAAGGATGAGCAGTATTGGTAGAACTCCTACCACAGGAGAAGCAAAGCAGGGATGGAGAAAGGAATAGTGGAGCAGAAGGTGGTGTAAGGGGCAGGAATGAAGGTGAGAGGAGGGTACTTCATGTTGCCAAAGGGTTTGGTTTGCCACAGAGGAAAGCATCCACCATCCCTCCCTTTGGGATTGGTTTTTTTATTCACAATGTCACTAGGACACAGTTTCCTGGAGACTGACAGCATTAAAAAAATTATAGGGTTTCAGTCTATGAAAAGGAAGTAATCATTTGCCACAGACCTTTTGCTGGATATTATCTCATGAGTCATGACCCATATCAAGAGAGCAGCCGTTTGAGGCTGACTTGAAAAGCGAGTGGTTGATAATGTTCCCCATATATTCCTGCAGGTAACAAGTGATATTTAACTGAGAAGGTCTGTATAACTTGGCTTGCTGGCCCTTTTAACTCAAGGAACTGCCTGAGAGTGAATGACAGACTAGAGAGATTGTGTTGAAAACAAACAGAAAGAAAAATCAAATAAAAAGTATCTGTGTGGGTTGTTTTATTGTGGAAGTGAATGACAGCATTAGGATTTAGACCTCCTAGTTTAACACATCCTGCCTTCCCTAGTTTAATAACTATACACACAACTAAAAGACAGCATATAAAAACATGCAGCGATTTAGTGGATCAGGGTTGCTGTATTTGGATTATCAGGGCATTTGGGGGGGGGGGGGGGGAAAAAAAAAAAAAAAACGACAGCGCAAAGAGCCTCTCCACAACCATCTGCCACAACATCACGTAGCTCTGTAAACTGACAGACACTCCTTTAGCAGGGCCCAGGCACGTCAGATGAATCAATCAATCAAAAAAATTCTTATGAAACTTAATCACGGAGGGTCGTGTTAGGGAGTGGGGAACAGATTAAATTACCACGGTATTAGATACGGGAAATGATTTCTGTCAAAACCATCTTTACTGCAATTATAATATGTTAATTATGTATTTCATTAAGTAAGTGGATTAGAGTCTGCACAGATGAAATCACGCTGAAGGCTTTGAATCATTTGCTGAGCGGTGTGGGAGGACTGGTGTGAATGGAACTCAGTTAATTTTGAAAACTTTCACATGCTAAACATGTTCCCCCCCCCAACTGCAGGAAATAAATGCCTCCCAGATTGTTGTGTAAAACATCCAAAGACCACATTAATTTTAGTGATGTAATCAGATCACGGCTGATGTGGTCCAGGAGCTTGTCAAAGATGCCATAAATGTGTTTGTGTAACGAAGCTGCACTGCTCCTGATTCTCCCAGCCACTGAAGGAAGGTAACTTGGACAGGATATCAGTTTGCTTTCAGTCTGTGCTCCAGAACAGAGCACTACCCAGCACAGAAGGGAGTCAGAAAACCCTTTATTTTAGGTGCTGCTTAGTCATGTATGCAGCTGCCAGCACAGGCTGAGTGCAAGTCTGCAAACACACTGAAACAGCACAGCTCTGCAGCATCCTGCATCTTCTGTGCCCCTGCTTGTTTCTCACTCACCGACCAAAAGGTCCAGCACTCACAGGAAAGGGCTACTCAGTGATGTGTGAGCAGTAGCCCTGGTGAGCCAGTTACTTGCCATGTGCATCTGAGTCTGGTCTGGTCTGGACTCTGGTCTACTGGTGCCAGTAGAACCAAGCTGATTCACACCATGGGAGGATCTGGCCCAACACCACAATCTTTATATTTTTCAGAACAGATTATTGATGCCTGTAGGTACAGCAAGAAACCACCTGCAGAAGCTCTGTGCAAAGCTTCTCTTAGTATGAATTCTGCACGAGTGAAAGAGGAGAGGTGTTTCTGTTTCAGTAGCTAGAGGTTCCTCTGCTCTTGACAGAGAAAAGAACATGAAATAAGGGAAGATCATGGTAACTACTGTTCTCCTCACTCCCCAATAAATTCAATGGCTCATTTTAGAGGTTTATCTTGGAATGGCAAATTAATGAATAAATAAAAATAAACGTGTCAAGCTCTAATTAACAACAAGAATTGGGAATCTTGTCATGGGATTGTAGTCCTAGCAGTAGGTAACCTTCCATTCAGAGGAGACTACCCCACACATATTAAAAATAAAAGGACACTCAGTGTCACAAAGGAATAAATCTTCCTGCTCTTGCATAGCCCTCTCTTCTTTGGAATAGCTTCCAGGGTAGCAGAGTTGTTTAAAATATAGGTGAAAAAAAATAAGAGCAAAATAATTAATTTTAAAAAGGAGAACATATACACTATACATAAATTTGCCTCATCCCAATTATTTAGTTATCAGTAATAATCACAAGGGATTTAAAAGGAGGAAAGAATCTGAGACAGCATAACACCCTGCATGGAGTGAACGTTGGTGTAAATGACTGGAAAAGGTTGGCTGATTTGATGAAAACCCAATCAGACTCTCCAGGGAGATATTACTTTCCTCATTATTCCACTGATTGGCCTTATTTCATCTGAAGAATGCAGCACATTCTTTACAGTGCTGGCAAGCCTCTTTAACAATATCCAAGGAAAAAAAACCCTATCACCTCTGTAATCGAAACAACAAGAAAATTAACCAGAGTCACTCTCCTCGGGGAACTGGTACAGAACCCCCAAAAATCTTCTGCTGCATCGGCACAGTGAAGCTGTGAGGCAGAAGGGGTGGGATATTCTCAGATTTGGCACACAGCAAAAGCCTTTCATAAATTTGCTAAGAGAAACTAAACCAGCAGGCTCAAACCATAACTCCTCCCTCTCCGCACTGGAAAAAAAAATAAATAACACTCGAGTTGTTTGCTTGTAGCAACCTAATCTTAACCAACAGTGACATAATTTACTAAGGGAGTTCGTTCTTGTGATACAAAATTTGTTATGCCCACATCACTGTGCAGGGCTTTAGAATAAAGCAGCAATTTCAAGTCATGTACAAAACACACTTGTGAAATTCAGTCTGAGAACTGTGTTATCAATGGCCTCAAGCTTGCAATAACTGTTAATTAAGTGTATTTTTCATTATTCTTTAGCAAAGAAGCAAGATTTAATGATGTAAGTTAACAATAGATGATAATTTAGAGTAGTGACAATAGTTTAATTATTCACACACATATAAAAGTTAACTTCATAACTTATTTCTTTGTACGAACAAGTTCATTTAAAATATTTTGAACAGTGCATACAATTACAACATATGGTATCTTGCCACACTGTTTTTGTGGATACAAGTCAATTCTCTACAGAAGTCTCTCCTCTAGCAGTAACACAGGCAAGGAATTCTCAGCCTTCATTTTTTTTGGCTTGGGAGGAGAGCAGAATAGCAATAGATAGTAGTGAGCCCACTAGGTTAAAAACTGAGTCAGAATCCTCAAACAATGGACCCCAAGATTGCCTAAGATATTCCCAAACCTTCCACCAAGGCCTTTGTTGAATTATGGGAAATACTGCGGGTAGAGAACAAAATTACAGTTTATGATAAGCTGGAAAATGCTGCTCAAAAACCAACTGAACACCAATTTATGAATACATTTGAATGTCTTGAGACCATCAATACCCTACACTAAATCTAGATTAAATGCAGTCAAGAGTGTTTTGTAAGGAAGATGCTCCTAGCATTTGGAACAGAAAAATCAGAAATACCAGTTTGACTTCAAGACTGTGAGTACCCAAGGAAATTATAACTGTAGTTCATTTAAATATAAAATAATTCCAAAGAGTCACCTATTAAGTAAACATCAATGATTAATTCTGTTCAACTAATTCTTCTGTTTCAATGCTGTACCCTGTACATTTTGTTCTCCTGGCAATGGACAAGCCTAGGCACCCAAATCATCAGCAATTTGAGACTGGATTTCCTGACTGGGAATGGGGAGCTGTTCCTTGCTTATCAGGCAACAAAAACTCTCAAAAATGCCTGTCACACAGAGAATTAGAACTCAGTAATAGTATTCCACATCTATTTTCAGCTGATTCTTTGCTTTACTGTTTTCTCCATTGGCCCAATCAGGCTGGTCTTTCTCTCTGTTAAGATTACATTTCAAAAGACAGATTTTTAAAAGACAGATTCAAGACCAATTAAAGATTTCACAGTGTCCTACACCATAAAGACTCTATTTTCAAAGAAATGTTCCTCCCTTCAAGACAGAAAGACTGAGGGAAAGTCACACAGTAGATGCACATTCTTACACTCAGAAAATAGCAGCTGAGGTAGCAGGAAAGTTAAGATGATGAAGAGTGTTCCCATTTGCAATAACTTTCCTGTTTTGCAGGGGTTTTGTTTCTTAGCAAGACCAGCTGAAAGTGAGGTCAGGCCAAACTACTCATTTGACATAAGCATGCATAATTGACACCCACATTTTGGAGCCCCACATCCCTGAGGGTGCTCTTGGGAGGCCCCTCAAGTTCTGAGTGGTTGCAGAGTAATGATGGAAATGTGGGAGACATTACATTCTTGCTCTGAACTGGCTCAAACATAATTAATTACACCTTTTTTCTCCTGGTGGATTCACATTGAAATGAAAGCCAGTAATATTTGTTCTTCCAGCAAACACAAGAGCCTTCTTTTTGTCAAGCTTATCAGAGCCACACAATTCAGTATTGAATCTTCTTGGAATGAACAAATATTCTGTGTATAATAGAGCCAGAAAATGTGACTAGCTCAGGATATGCTTGTCCATCAGTGCACTGGAAGCAAGGAGAGACACCTTGACCTTTGGATGTGTGTTTAGGGAAGTACCTTTGTTAGGAGGTGGAGCCCGTGTTCTGCAGCCAAACATCTGTTTCTTTATACTAAAACACTGCTGCTTCTAGCAATCACAATCTCAGTGCCCTGTGACTGCCTAAAATTCTGTGGATAAGACAAAATTCACTGTTATGCAAGTGATGCTTGTTGGGAGCTACTGAAACCATAATTATAATTGGAAAGATGAGCTAAATAAACTTGCCATGCTATCAAGCAGCAGCTCCTTTCCTTGTGCAGCCTGATCTAGTGAGGAGGTGTCCCTGCCCAGGGCAGGGGTTGGGACTAGATGATCTGTAAGGTCCATTCCAACCCTTAAATTCTATGATTCTACCATTGCTCTCTGGTCTTTGGAGAAAAGAAATCTGAAGGAAAATCTCAGGACGAGTGGGAGTGCAGGACATGAGGGAAAAGAGACTTAGTACCACTGTGTACACATGGAGGAGAAGACACCAGCAGCTCTGTGGTTTGTATATATCCTGTGGGTTCTACAACCTGCATGTTCCACTTGTATGACTCTTTGGTTCATCTTAAGACAGAGAAGTATCTATTCTTGGGCCTGAAGGTTGATCACTTACTGACATAGTTTTTCCAGCAGGTTTGAAGGGCACAACCATCACCTCAGTGTCCCCATGGTGATGTTTGCCCTTACAGCAATAATTGAATTGCTGATGGTTTAGAGGTTTGACCGCTCCTTTGAAGAACGTATTTTGCAAGCCCAAATCAGCTCCTATGCACTCCACTCCTAGCCTAGAGACTTCCAGAAGGAGGCAGACACAGCACCAATCCTGAACAAGATACCTTAGCATCAACTCAACACTGTTTGTAGTTCACCATTCATGAAGAAAGGCCACGTACATGTCCCCAAAGACATGTGATTAGCCACTGGTGCATTTATCAAAAGAAAGATGCTCTTATTTTGGGGAGAAACAGATGTGAAAACACATTCCAGGATACTGAAAACCAGTGATCTTTCAAGACCACACCTTAAGCAAGAAGATCGTGAAGAATTCAGCTGGACAAAATTATCCATTGCCTTTGACGAATCCAGAGTGCTACCTATCACTTATTTATTGCACTCTTCAAGTTCAAAGAAGCCTGATTTGGTAATGATGGAAGATTATAACATCTGAATGCATTGCACATGACAGGTTTATATCCTACCCACAAAACATTTCAATTAAATATGGCAATTGTGATGTGCCCTCTTGATCAAAAAAAACCACCAGACTGAGATAGGAGATCATGGTTCATTTCAATAGTACAGAAATCAAGCAACAACATCAACAACCTTAGTAAACACAGCAGCTGAACTGTCTGTACAAAATGTTCATTCAATTCAACTCTACCCCAGTTTCTGAATTTTAGATTAAACTGAACCAAAATATGCCAAATTAGAATAACCTCTGAAATTCCCCCTATATAATTTATTTAAAATTTCCATCTAAAATTCATTAAAATCACTAGCTTGAGCAGGAATTCAACCTGCAGCATAGAAGGATGTACAGCTGAGCAAAGTCATTTTCCCTGTTTCATTTAGGTATGGTGTTTGGCTCCAGCATCATACAGAACATCTCACTAAAGGTAGGGGGGAAAAAAAAGCCACAAGTAAAACCTTTTGCTCTCCTGATAAAAAAAAAAAAAAAAAAAAAGGGAAAAAAAGCAACCTGCTTTCAAGCCTTGTGCAGCCATTTATGTCCTTCCTGTAGAACTCAATCTGACTCACATCCTAATCCCCCCCAACCCTCATTTATCCCAATCAACAGATACTGGCTCTTGTGTGTCCTGACTTGGGTTGCTTAGCTCAAAATGTGTGTGGTATTTGAAGAAAGCTCTCACTGATCTGTTCTGGGGGAGGCATAAAGTGCTTTGAGACCTGTTCCTTGCTAGGACAAAAAAAAATAAATTAAAATCCCTATAATATGTGCTGTCCAGTTCCCAGGAATGGCAACAAATTAACCCATACTGGTCCAGAGGTGGATTCCAGGAGGCTGCGTGAGCTCTGTTCTTGTTAAACAACAACAAAACAAACAAACAAAAAACCAAAATGAGATTGTTCTATTCTTCCCCAAGTGGTCTTAGAAGATAAACAAAGAGATCAAGCCAACAGTTTTAATAATATTTGGCCAGTGAAGCAGCCAGTTTTAATTTTAGCACACTGATAATGTGGTTGGGCAGTTTAGAAGCTATGGAAATATCAACCTCCAGTCAACTGCTGAGTGGTGACTTCAGACTAAACCCAACTCTCAGTCAAATCACTTAAGCTTGTCTAGTTTTCTTTGAAGCCTGGGAAAAATCACAGTTTTTGACCAATTGCCATGGAAAACTATAAATCAGACTATGGTCACTGAAAGTTAGACTCAGGTTCACCATATGGTTTGTAAACCTGGAGAATCACTGATGCGTTTTGAGTTTCTGATGAAACCTGAAACATTAGCTGGTTTCACATGGTTTCAGATTCCCTTGCAAACATTTCAAACTCCCCATTCTCTCAAAGCATAAATTCTTTCACTCACTCTAGAATGTGTTAGGAGAACACAAAGGAAACTTAAGATTAAGAAGAAGAAAAAGGTAGAAACATACAGTTTTCACAACTGTGTATACAACCAGCTTAATGACCCGGACAAATGCACTTAATTAAGCATTTATGTGCACAATTACCCAGTTTGTGAATAAAGTCTTTACAATTGGGTGTACTAACCGGATGTCAAATGTGCCTGGACTGCATATACCCCATGGTAAAACTGACCTTACTGAAACATGGCCTTCAACTTCATCAATGGCTTTATCTATTTCCAGGCTTGTTTAAAAAGTCAGATGTATTCAGCACATCAGCTCAGTGTAAAACTCAACAGCCAACCTGGGAGGTTAGGATTTTGTTTCGCAAGATTGTCAGTGTAACTTGCCCCAGGTATTTGGAAGCTAAGAGAGGTTTTCTTTTTTATAGCAAAGTATGGAAACTGGTTTTTAAAAAAAAATAACTGCATGCTCTTTCCATTTTGGTGAGAAATAGTTAATGTTCCATAGTCTTTGATTTATTTATTAAAAGTATTTTACCAGGAAACACAACAGAGACAGACCTTCTCATTTACAGTGAGACCCCAGAGAGCAGTAAATTTACATACACAAAGGACTAGCATCAACCCCTGAACCTTTAATGTTTATTTTGATAGCCCACCCTGCTGGTAAGGCCTTTTGTTAAGAAGCCAGGTACAACAAGGCAAGGATCCAAACAAACAACACTGGTAGCTTTGTTGACCAGGTCATATGATGTCCTGCCCTTGAACAGTACCCCTTGTCTTTTTACCCTTTGCCCCTAGAAAATGAAGTTAGTTGGAGTCCCTGTGGCAGATTTAGCATTTCCTTTCAGTGTCTGCCAATCTATCAAAATTCAGCTACCGCTGTGAACCCATCAACTCAGTGCAAAAAAGAACAAGGCTTACCACGGACCCCCTCAAAGTAGCAATCATTTATCCCTTCCTGAACTTTAGCTGACCTTTGTAGCACGCTAGCAGTTGAAGCATGTAGCACCTTGTCGGGGGCGATCTGTGCTGTGGGTTTTTCTCTCTCCCCACTCAGCCCCAAACTGAAGCTTTTTTTCTCGTTTCGTTAATAACAGAGTTGCGTCTAGGAATAACCACTTGAAGGGAAATAAACTCTTCAACAAGAGGATGCAATTGCTGTAGCACCAGGCAAAAGAACAGAAACAAATATAAATACTCTGCATTTACGGAGCCAGTTAGCATCACTTTGTAGGGGAAATAAACAAAACAAGTGGATTCCATTCACAAAGATTTATCGGCGGGAGGAGGGGAGATATTGTTCACAGAACACAATGATGCATTTCTATACAAATAATTGCAAAGTAAAATGAATCATATAGAGCATTCAGCTCCAAAACGGAGACTACCACGTAACTACAATATATTGGCTAAATATTGCAGTGGGTTTGGTTTTATTTTTTTAAAGCAGCAGGAAAATCTAGATTGCAGGAAGGGTTATACGCAGTGTAACTCCCACTGTAAATTTAAACTGACCTAAGGGACATAATTACATACATCTCATCATGAGACAATATACTTTTTATTTGTTTGAATTTTATTTGTATTGGTGAAACTGACCTGAAACTGACACAAGTTTATTAGAAAAAGGACTCTCAAAAACAGAGTGGGCTGGTCTTCTTACTTAAGATGGATGTGCCAACTTCTAGTATGATTAGAGAAATGGATAACTCACTAACATCTGTGCAAACTACAATAAAAAGGGATTTAGTGTTACCCCAAGGAAGGTAAAAGAGGCTGTCTGTCCATTAAACGCTTTATTACAGTGCCAGCAGCTTTTTTCTAACTCAGTTATTCCTGCACAGAGCTCAGCACTGTGACTGCCTGTCATCCTTACCAGACAGTGCTTGGGGCTTCGTAGTTTTTTTGTGCAAGGTAGATGACAATCAAATGACTCATTGAGCAGGGAAAGCGCCTGACCCCTAGTGAAGGATTAACTACGGAAAGTGAGTGTGATCATGTCACACCATTACTTAGAATTTTCACAGTCAATTTCTGAAAATATGAGATAACTCCTTAAAGAGACAGCTCTTTCAGGAAGCGCTATGAGCCAGCAGAAATTCCCTTCCAGTACAAAGGCAGACAGTGCCATCACAGAGACATCTGCTCAGCTGCTCAGTGTAAACCAAACACTACCCTTCTTATGATAGCAGACAAGGTTAAGAGCGAGCGAGACAAAAATCAGATGGCTTAGGCCATTCAGGTGGTCTAGGCAGAAAGCAAAGTGATAAGAGAGAAGACTATTAAATCCCATGTAGTGGCACCATCCCTGTTTAGGTTAACACAAGGACTTTTAAAATCACAGGATGAACCAGGTTGGAAGAGACCTCCAAGATCATCCAGTCCAACCCTACTGTGGTCACTAGCCCATGGCACTAAGTGCCACATCCAGTCTCAGCTTGAAAACCTCCAGGGATGGGGAATCCACCACCTCCCTGGGCAGCACATTCCAATGCCTGAGCACTCTCTCCAGAAAAAAAATCTCTTCCTAATATCCAACCTATCCCTCCCCTGGCAGAGCTTGAGTCTGTGCCCTCTTGTCCTGCTGCTGGTTGCCTGGGAGCAGAGACCAACCCCCACCTGACTCCAACCTCCTGTCAGGGAGTTGCAGAGGGTGATGAGGTCTCCCCTGAGCCTCCTCTTCTCCAGGCTGAACACCCCCAGCTCCCTCAGCCTCTCCTCATGGCACTTGTGCTCCAGTCCCTTCACCAGCCTCATTGCTCTCTAAAATAGGGACATTAAAATCTCTGTGCAGTTGTGGGTGGACATTTTAAGTGATCCCCCTTTTATATTAACAAAAAACCCACTCTCAGCACACCACATGAACACGACTGTCCAGCAACAGGCCAACGAGCCTGTTGGAAAGAGCAAATGTTTTACTGCACTTGCAAACACATGAAGAATGTGTCACGCATGGGAATGTCTGTTCCTCCATGGCACAGCTGGACTACTGTAAGGAAATCTCCAGGAAAACCACAGAAATACTGTGGGGTTCACCAGCAGCATTAAGCCCCAGCTTGTTGTCTCTGTGAACCTATTATCACTTTCTCACATTAAAACCCCCTCGTGGTATAAGAAGAGAGGCCTGACCCATTAATCAGCAAATGATGGGCCCATTTGCTCTGTTTTTACATAACACATTTTTTTCATGCACAGTTCTAAATGTGAGATTCATCAAGTTTCCACCCAAAAAAAAAAAAAAAAAAAAGAGTAATTCAGCCTAAGAACCTCAAAGCTTGGGCGTGCCAAAATGAGTTAACATCTGCTGCTGCCTGAATCTAATTGAAATGATTCATTATAAAATTTACAGATCTGCTTAATGATTTTGTATTTCTTTTTCAGAATCACCTTGTTCATTATCTCACCTTAGGTAAGCTGAATTCAGCAGAGCCATAGTTTCCCTAACTGGCTGGAGTTAGTATACAGCAGTTCCTAATGAAAGGAAGCTGATTTTTCTTTTGACATTGTGTTTGTGATTTTTTTTTCCCTTTTTTTTTTTTTTCCCCTTTTTTTTTGGTGAATATACTCGCTCAGAGTAGAGCTCCATTATCATCGAACAGAGACCCATTAGGGGCACCTTGGAAATTTGGACCCTTTTACTAGAATCGGGGCTTAAATAGCACTTTAATTTATGGCAGTTTTCTGGCTGATGGCATTTTTGCTCTCAGGTAAGGTCATCTCAATATATATCCCTTTAGAGAAAGCCAACACAAGAATCTTTTTATGCTTTTTTATTTTCAAGTAGCCAACTATTCAGCTGCTAAAATGTAAGTCACATAAAGAATGTATGCATGCTTGATTCTACACTGGGTTTTGTAAAGGGAAGATCCTTTATGTGTGCAAAAAAAAAAGAGAAAAGCGAAAGGAAAAAAATGAATAAGCATGTGAATAATTAGATCAGAGATAGATGCCACCTTTTCTCAGTGTTGAAACTGTGAGGAGAAAAAAAGTGCTACCATATAATTGACATAATTGATCTATTTTTTTCCCTTTTTTGCTGCAGTAATTTTTTATGCATGCCATTGTTGCTGTTATTATCCAAGATGTGATCTTGTGTGGTTGATAATACTGACTAGATATGAATACTGGTAAGTACCAGCCAATCACAAATCTATAGTGTCTATTTCTGCATCACCAGGTGCTATCTCATGGGAAATATCCTCTTTTTTGGCAGGCACACAGCTCTCTGCATTATCTGTCATTTTCATTAGATTCAAGCTACAGCTGAGCCAAAAAGACTTAGTTCTAGCATATGTGCTCAAAATGGCCAAGATGAGATTGTCCAAATTCACCCTTTCAGGATTGTATTAGAAAACAACTGGAGCTAAAGCTAAAAATTAGAGCTAGCAAAGTATCTGAATTACATTTGGGAAACTGCAAACACCATAAGCTCAAAAGATTTCCAGCTTATCACAGTCATCACCTCCAAAAGCTCCAAGGAGCCTAAGTCAGCAATTTCTATGTTTTTCAACACTTCTTTTGTACAGACTAAATGTGATGATGTCAACAAAGAAGAACAAGGACATCACAAGAAGACAAAATCCTTCTGTTTTCCAGTGGCTCAGAAAACTCCAGCTAGAAGCCACTGATTACATGCAAAAGCCATATTTAATAGGTCAATGTTATTATATTCTGAGTCAGCACTAATATATTAGTTGGGACTGTTGTTTATTAATAATTCTGTAGCTAAACTATATGAAATGGGACCATGAGCCTTTCTTCAATTACAATAAAATAGTAATACTGTATCCTCCATCTAATGAGGACAGGCTTAATTGGGATGGTTGCTTTATTAAGATACCTCCCAGGAAACTAATTTGGTATAATGTTAGTGAATAGCTGTGACTGCTGTTTAATTGGGATGGTACTAACAAAAACTCTGCTTAATGGGGATACATTTGGTCAGTACCAAGGGGTTAAGTGATACTTAACTTGGTGTTAAATGGGTGTGAAATTCAGAGTTTTGTTCCTTTAATGAAGACATAGCTAACTAGGGGTCAGGCAAGTAAAACAGGCAGGAAAACAGAGTTCTATAGCTATGATTTTTGTCCTCTCATCTCATTGCAAGAACTTTCAAAATGGCAAATGACTCCTTGGTAGCATTCATTCAGTTCCTTATCCATATTCTTTTATCCATATTCTGTTGAAATTTCTTAGTCTCTGACTTTTCAACCCACTACATTCTCACTGAAAGAAGATTTCACACGACTGAATTCATATGATTTTGTCTTGCATTTAGGAAGCATTTCTAGGTGGTCACTTAGCCAAGGGTTATGAAGAAGCCTTTCCTCCTCTTAAATCAGTTTTAATTTCATGAGCCGAAGCACGAGCCTTCTGCTACTCCTGTACAACAGGATGGAACTAGCAGGAAGGCTCAAAATGAAAAATCAAAAGCCATACCCATGTCAGTTCTCCTGCAAGCCATCCATATGCATGAGAAAATGTATTTGTAGTAAAGCTCAATCTCCTGTAACAAGCAAATAGCTTACACAGACCTTCCTCCTGCATGTAAGCCTTTTACTCAAGGAACCAGGGAAGCAGAAACAGTAACTTGATCTCAGTGATCAACACACACAGTTACCAATAGCAGTACACCTACCAGCAGCTAAGGTATGTATTAGCTTATAAATGTTTTATGTTAAGAAGTTTTGGTCTATGGAATGTAAACCCTTAATTATAAGCTCTACACCACATCTAAAACATTTATCAACCAATATCGAATAGCAAACATCTGTAAAAATCAATCTCTTTTTGTGGCTCATTTGCAAACCGAGGAAGAACTAAATTGTGCATAATAAGCACAAAAAATGATCAGAAGATCTGCAGAACTGGCATAAAAAGATAAAAGGATATCCCATTATGGGACTACTGCATATCTCTACCTACAACTAGAAGTCAAGGTTTATTGGTGACAGGAAATGTACCTGTTGGTATTTGTCCCGGCCCAATAAGACTTGGGAGTGTTCAATCGATTCCCCCAATGTGAATTAAGACACAAACAAGGTCAAAATACCATTAGGGAGTGAGACTATTATTGGTTACTGTGGGGAGAGAGAAGGGGTGATAGGAATGTTAGAAACAGAAAAGGGGGGAAGCAAGCAAGTCTTGGGATGGTGCAGTAGAGATACTCCATTAGAGATAATGGAACTAAAAGGAGAGAGTCTCAAAACATTTAAGTGAAAGAATACACAAAAAAGCTTTCCATATGGTCTTTCAGCAAGCAAGGCTAAAGTTCCTCAACATGTAAACTGCCCTATTCAAAGAAACACTATGTCTTTTTCAGCAATCAGTTCAATTACATTGAAAGCCTTCCATAGAGAAATGTAGTAGTTGTGCACAGGAAAAGTCCTTTAGAGAAGGGACTGAGGTGTGACATGAAAACTGAAAAGACACTTGGAGGTTGAGAAGGTATCGAAATGCATAGGGTTTATTAGCTGTTACAATGCTGCAATAAATTGACATCTTCACCAGTGTATGCTGACACCATTGTATGGAGGCATCGCCACTCTAAATTGCATTTGAACTCTCTGACATGTCACTGATCTTCCATTCTCATAACAGGTACATTTAAAAAGAAGAGTTTTATGAAACGTGGCTTTTGAAAGGAGTCAGAGATTCTGATGAGAAACACTCCTAACCAATCCTGAGAAGTACAATATAGAAAGCTTTTTCAACATTTCTGTTATGACCTTCTTAAAATAGTCCTTTATATTTAACATTTCACTGCAGTAAGGTGAACCCAGTTTTGACCAGAAAAATCATCATGCAAAATTACACCTTGGGCTAAAGGACTGAAGCTTCTCTGGAAGTTAAGGAGTACAATTTGGCCCTAGAAGCATCTGTGCTTAGATCTTCCCCCTGAATTTCTGTAGAAACATTTCAAAGTCCCAGCTCAGCCTTTCATTGAGCAACGGTACCAAGAAACAATGATGAAGGACATGAAATCAGCAGCAGACCAGGTCAGATGATGCACAGGCCAATGATGGCTCCTAGTGAGGAGCTAACCTGCTGTTTATCCCATAAAACAACCAAAGGATTAATGGTCAAATGTCCATCAGAACTAATGCCCAACTCGCTCAGCAGACGTCACTGATTGTAGTCCAAATGTGGCTTTGAGGGCACAAGGAAGATAATGGACCATACTTTGAGAAATCAATTTGTATTTCTCCTGTGGGGACAAACAGCATTTTGCTGCAGCAAATCTGGAATGCTAATGGAGGCTCAAAAAGGTCCTGGAAGAGGTAAAATACTGCCCTGATTTTGAATAAGGGAGAATATGATTTGTAATTGGCCTAGGTCTTTGAAATTTGCTTACAGTCATTGTCTGCTAAATACTTTTTTTCTAGCTTTGTTAGCCAGGATTCTCAGTGTCCTATGATCTGTGGCTGATGAAGGTAGTTAAGGGAAAAATGTTAAAATGGCAATTTGTATCTGAACAATTGCTGCAAAAATTAACAAAATACTAAAACATTATGCAGTAGGATCTTTGCAAACTTCCTACATTAAACTGGGGCCATTAGCTACAGTGCAACTGGAACTTCAAAAGCTGTGTTATGTTATAAAGTCTTTGGGGCACCATTCTTCTATGACAAATATCCCTCATATTTTTAAACTAAATGTGCCAAATGAAACTGCAGATAAAATAAAAATAACCAAGCAAAATTAACAGGCAATGTCTTTAAAGCTTATATTCCATGTCAGCTAAATATCAAGTGTTGAATGCAACTGGTTTTGCACTGTACATAGAGAAGCAATAAAACTCCTTTTTTTTTTTCCCCTTCTTAGTAGTGCCTGTGATCCCAAGAAAACCTACCAATTTACAAACAAAATCATGCCGTAGACTTATGTACTTTTTGCTTCTTTGAAAGAAAACAAATTCTCAGCTCTGTTCGGGTTAAGGGTTGGTGGTCTTGTTGGAGCCCACAGTGGACACTCATCTGCATGATGTGGCTGCTCTGCCTTTTGGCACCATTCAGTGTGATTGGCAGTGTTTGCTCAGGAGAGGCCCAAGCCTGGATGATGAAGTAACTTCCATTATAGAATACAGACAAGGTCAGCTTCATGCAGAGAGTAGCAACAAGAAGTCCTGGTCCCCAAAGCCTTTGTCCTACTGGATGTACACTCTTGTATTTTGCTGATATGCTTTAACAAAAAAAAAAAATGTTCTTCAGCTGTTAACTCCTATGTGCATGGAGGTTATCAAAACTCTGCAAAAAACTACATCCCATGTACAAGTTAAAAAACAACTGTGCTTATCTACTGCATCTAAAATAATCCAAGGCTGTCAGAGATGTTTTTGCAATACTTTAGATAGAATGATTGATTTTAGACAAGTTGTTTGGACTGTGTCTCTCAGGAAAGCTGTCCACAGAGCAGTACCTAAGAATAACAGTTGTGTTTTAAGAGTTATGCCCAGGTTTGATAGGCCCACCTGCAGAGAGGCTCAAAGTCTGCAAAGCTGCCTACAGAAATGGGATTGCTTAGAGCTGGAATGGAGCATTTGACATTGCTGTCTGAGCTGAACTTTTCTAATGACAATCAGTTACAGTAAAGCAAACCACACAGTACTGCAAATCATTCAAACCAAATTAACTTAGAAAATTCAGTATGAAGTTACAGTTAATAGGCATGTTAATAGGAGCAACTCAAGTACTGAGAGAGACACTCTCATGCTACAGCTTGGTTTCTACCACCCAATAGTTCACATGTCAAAGACATTTCACAAAGTGAAATTCAGCTTATGCAAGTGGGCAAGTAACACTTTTCAGTCCTTGCTATAACCTCAGTGCTTTGGTACCTTCACTTCCCATGAGTTAATTCAAGACCAAAACCTCAGCTAAGACACAGCAGCCACTGACAGCCTGCAGGGAAGCTCATGGAAATCAGGGTTTGGAGCACGTCCCTTAACAGAGTTCTCTTCCAGTTTTTCTTAGCAGCAAGTAAAGAGTTTGCTTCTCTTACTTGGAAAAACAAGGGCTAATATTCTCACAAAGACTGCTATAAATCCAAGCTCTGCTTCACACACACATAAGGTGGGGGACTGCCCCTCCCCATCCCATGCCTTTTGCAATCTAGCCTGGTTGCCTGGAACTTTTTGAGTTATTAATTACAGTCCATTTTCTTCTCGGTCAAGGTCTGTTCCCAAGGTCACACTAGGGAACATTAACAATATTCCACACTGTGTATTTAGGAGTCCACCTAATTCCTTTCTTTCCTTCCCCCCTGTTATGTACAGCCATCTCTCACTTGCATGATGCCAGACAGTACAGCTTGCAGGGGTGAAAGCAAAATGTACAGTAGACAATGTATCAAATTTCTTTTAAATCCCAGACAACAATAAAAAAAAAAAAAACACAACAAACTACAAACAACTACATTCTTAAGAAAGAATTCACCTTGCTGGAGCCTCATGATGCTACTGACAGATTATTCTCATTATATACATCTATTTATTTTGCTAATCAATTAAAACACTGAAGTTAACATATGCCATATTAAGTGGTGCATATGCTATGAAACAGTCTGTCAAAAAAAAAAAAAAAGAAAGAAAAAAAAAGCAGAAATACTTTTGTGAACTTCTGTTCCCATATGATGTTTTAAAACAGTCTTGAAAAATTAGCATTTTCTAGCCCAAACACAAAAGCATTTCTCCCACCCTCTGCTGAAGCAGCTGAAGTTAATGAAGGAGACCTTAGGGGGAAACAGAAGCAAATGAATGAAGTCCCCTCTTTGGCATGATATCGGCCACTGAGTCTTGTGAAAAGGTCTTCAAAATGTTTAGGGTTAAGCCAAAGACAAATTGTCTCAGAAATGTAAGGTCTTTAGGCAATAAAATTTGACTGCAACAATCTCCTGATGAAAGGTTCATTTCTGCAGCTCCTATGGGACACTGTTCCCAGAAAGACTGGTCATCTATGGAGAGGGACATCCCTAGGCTACAGTGCCCTATACCCTTCGAGGGGCTGGACTGCTTAGGTTTCCTGTCACAAAGATGAAAGCAAGGAAAGAATGGGTTTGAGTTTTTTTTCCTTGCTTGAAAAGAAGAGATAAAAAAAGACATTGAAGAACATTGGTGATTAGGTTCAGACTTCCAAGACTTCTCAGATGGGACTGACAAGCAAACTGAGTGTGAACACACACTGACACTTGCCCATCAGTCCTGAGCATCCAGAGAATGGTGAACATGTACAAAACTTGCCTTCCTTTGGTCTAATTCCTACCTCATTTAAAATATCCATACACTGACCCCACTGTTCTTCTGGCTGGATTATTCACTACTGCCTACTTAGTAAACAGCTACGTGCTGCTCTGGAACTAGATCAGGGGTACCAAAACCTAAAAAATTAAAACACCATTTTAAGACTAAATGTTCTAGTGTGGTTGAACAGCATTCCTGAAGCGCCCCAGGCTTCACACATCATTCTGATGAGGACATGTCATATTCTGATACTGACATGTCAAGCTTAGGAGGTTTAGACAGGTACAGTTAAATCACATCGTGGCATCGAACTTCCACTTCTCAAATTTTTCTCTGGCTTGTACTGTGAGTCAGGGTGGCTGCTTTACAAAGTTGACTGGCCACAAAAATAAAGGAGGGGGAGGGTGGCTTAGGAGGTCAAACAGAAATAAATGGGAGGGGGTAGGAGGTAGAGAAGACCTATATTGCTTTCTACTCCCTATGTAGACATGCACATGACTTGTGCACTTGTGCATGTGGAGCAAGAGAGGGGCAGAAGTAGAATTAGCTGCTCTGGGGACCAGCTGCTCACCCCTTGCCAACATACCCATTTCAATTTGGAGTTCCAGGCTGTCACAGATCCCTAGGCTCACAGACTGTTCCTTTCATTGGTGGAGACAGTTCCCATGGCAGGATAAATCCAACTTCAAACCACCTATGCAGCGTGCATAGCCATGCTGACCAGATCAAATTTGAAGTTTTTGTGCACAGCAGGCACCAGCAGACTCAATTAAGGTGAGCTGCTAAGCTAAATTTGCCCTGCCACCCCCTGGCAGCAGAAAGTTCTCCCTCTCACAAATTTCCCCTGTCAAAAAGCAACACAAAAAGCCTTTCAAAGACTCCTGGATGCCAGGCAAGGAGTAATCAGTGAGGAGAGCTGCAGGGGATTCATGCAGTGCTATTAGCTTCAGCAGTAAACCAAGACACCCAATGATAAAATCAGTTATTCTGCTGTGAGAAGTAGAGAGGAATGTGTGTGATGCCTCTTCCTCCTCTACTTCCACCAGTCCTTAAAATACCACTAGAAAGAAGAGCAAACCAAGGCATTGGGACAAGCATGGGGATGTTAGCTAAAGATGCATCTGGAGATGGTAGCAAGAACCACACACCACTGTCCAGATGATGAGTGCTTCACATCCTACTCTCTAGCAAATAAATCTTGCACTGATGGATTTTGCTCTAACCAGCAACAGCCAGTTACAAAACAGAACTAGGTGCCCTGGCCAAAAACTGATGTCAGATATTCCTGTATCTTTATTTCCCATCTCCAGTGGACTCCCTCTATTACAAAATCTGCTGGAAATGTTTCCTGGCAGCATCAGAATCTGTAGTTACTGGGAAACAAGATATAGTCTGTGGTGTTAGAGGGAAGTGCTAACAGTATTGGACTTCTTTTTCAAGAACTTTTAACCTAAACACTAAGAACTACTCCAAAAGCCTCAAGAACCTTCAAGTGAATTAAAGTAATGCAGCTTGTAGGAAAAAAGCTCATTAGAAATAGCCAAACTGTCTTTCAATCCAAAAAATGATATGTTGCTCATTCTTTAAATCAAGTTTTGGGCAATAGTGCCCAGGTGTTTCTCAAACTGAGGGAACATCTGACCAGCTTAGCAACAAAAGCATATAAAGCTGTTTCTAAATCATAGGAATTTTCACCATTAGCACAACTGAGAGCAGAATATAGACACTAATGAGCTTTGAAGGCTGCGTTAGGAGAGGATGAGAGCGTTCTAACCACACAGGTCAGCTGATTGCTGTGATACCAAACCTCCCCAGCCAAGAGCTCTCTAGCCCAAAATTTTATCAGTGGGATAAAAGTCACTTCTTAGTTGAGGTTCTTCCTGGGAAGATTTTTCTGGTTTTGCTGTTCAAAAGGTTCTTCTAAACATGCATTCTTTAAGCCCTACATTTTCTGCCTCTGCATCACTTTTCCAGCTCTCCTTCCTAGAACCAGCAGTTTACCAAAGGTGCTGATGGTCAAGACTCCCCTCCATGCAATTGTCCACCACGGTCAATTAAATAACTGTTAATGAAGAATTCCTTTTCTAAATAAAGCACCTTTGTGAAAGAGAAGCTGGAAGACAAAACCCAAAAAAAAAACCACACTGTGGATTTAAACGAGTTTCCTGCAAGGTAAGAAAAAAAAGCCACTTGAGAAGTTCTGGTCATAACTCTAAAGTAAGTATTTTAGAAGAGAGTGGCTGAACTTGAGCCTTCTTCCTTACTATTCAGTTACTTCATACTTCTCACTTGTGGTTTCAAAAGCACAAGCTAAACTCCATATAAAATACAAATGCACAAATATCTTGATGCTAAAGAGGTTTCCAGTTTCATCTGTTTCGTTTTGTTTGGGGGTTTTGTTTGTTTGTTTGTTTTTCTGGAATCGTGTTCTGTGAGTCAGGTCTAGGCAGATGAAGATACAACTTCCCCATTATTTCTGGATGGAAGTCAAAGTCTTAGAAGACCAAAAGTCCTAGAGGCAAAGTCCTAGACCATTCACTTGGACTGTTTTCCATTCATTTAAATTCCTTTCTCCTCTTATACTAAAATTTAAACTCTATTTCAGGAACATGACACCTTCAGAGTGGTAAGAGCTGTGGCTTAGGACTTCAGCAACTGTAATTCCTCTAAGGTTTACAGCTTTTACCAAAAGGTCAACTTACTGAAACTCAACAACATGTTAATAAACCACAATGGAGAGGAACAAAATTCCTGGTCTGATAATATAGCATTTTATTTTTTCTTTTCTTTCTAAAGTTTCAGTCAAAACACATCTCAGTCCTAGCACCCGATTTCCTTAAAGAATTAAAAAAGCCAATTTTGTGGTTCAAGCCTCAACCTCTGGTTGTTTGATGGCAATCAGAGGTCAACTCATTTTAAACTGCTTGATCATGTCATTTTACTTGACCATTTTTGCCTTAATTGCAGATCACATTGGCTGTAGCACAGTATTCTATAAATACTTGAACAATCTGTTCAATAGAGTGATAAAGCTAAGCAATTTAAAAAATAAGTTGAGCTATGTCACCTTCTTGTCAACTAAGCTACTAATTTAACTATATGTAGAACTTATATAATGAACTGCTATGCTGAGCACTGAGTAGAATTTCTAGTTATTCGCTTTCAGTGCTCATTAAGGTGAGAGATGACAGGACTGGCCACGTGTTCCTCTACAGCTGGATATCACTGAGCTTATAACTAACCTGGCTAGAACAGAATTAAAAACACTTATCAGCATTTAAGGAATGGAGTATTTCAGCAGTAGGCTAGTCCTGCTTGCCCAAGCCCTCATGTTTTACTGTTACTACTCTGGATGATAGTAGCATTTTAATTATTACAAACATTTACATGTACAGTTGCTAAAAATTGTTTCCCGTGCCTCAGCTCTGTCCAGGCCTTAAATCACCTTGCAGACCTCTCCTCACCCTCATCCTTGCATTCCAGGTTTTGGTGACCACTTCTACCTCCTACACCATGTGCTCACCACAAAGGTTATTTTTGAAGGGCATAAACTGTCTTCATCTGCCCTTTCCCATCCGCCACGCTAAGCCATGAGCTGTCAGAGGTTTCTCTTCAAAGGCTGAATTCCCCTTAGTGGTGCAAATGGACCACAAGGATTCATGTTGCACCTCTGAATCCAAAAGCCCTGGGAGCCAGTTTCCAACAGGCAGCAGATAGCTGAAAAATCACTTTGCTAGCAATTCAGTGTTCTGCTTCAAACACACCATTCTGTTCTTAGGTTCCCTTCCTGGAGAACACCTGCTGTAGCAGGTAACTCCTGAAAAAA
This sequence comes from Acanthisitta chloris, assembly GCF_000695815.1. NCBI lineage: Eukaryota > Metazoa > Chordata > Aves > Passeriformes > Acanthisittidae > Acanthisitta > Acanthisitta chloris. The sequence continues at coordinate 75,889 of NW_008654813.1, forward strand.
CAAACTTTCAAACTTGGGAAAATGCTGATTTAGATATAAGGTAGAGATGAATATCACATCACTATAAAACACACACAGAGAAACCTTCAGTGTCAACTGTGTGTCCAGCAGCAATCACTGGGCAGTTCATGGAAAAACTGAGATTTCACAATTCAAAGTGAACAAACAGTTCCAGAACACTGTCTCCAGTAGGTTTGTGTCTTGGAGTCTTAGCTGTGAAATCTATGGAGACACAAGATCTGTCCAAGGCTTTTCCTCTGCTGGGATATGTAGAAGGACTTTCTACAGTGTAAATGCTCTGCTATATGAGTTATGAACACCATCCAAAATTTTTCTCTCAAGTGAAGACTATTAGACTCTTCCTTTACCTCTTGTATTCCCTGGAGCTCATAGGAAATGAATACCCTAAACCCACTATCCTCCTGTTGACTCTTTAACCCCATTTGCAAGGCTGTATATGCATGGGAGTGACCCACAGAGCCAAGTGGGCTGTGTGTCTGTGTATGCTTTGTTTCCATAGGAAACTAGGGGAAAAGATGACCAGTTTTAGTTTAGTTTGATTATACTGCAAAAGAAAAGTCTTCATATGCCAATGTATTACTTGATAGAAGTCACTGTACCCTTCAGGAGAGCTGTCCTTGTTGAGTTCTGTTTGCTCAAGGAAATGACATGGCTTAAGTTTTGATGTATACTTCTTCTTTAAGGCATGTTAGCACCGAGAGAATACTTGTAAGTGTTAAAAGGTACTTCTCACATGGATTTGAAGTGATTCTATCAAGGCTGAGGAACCTTTTACTTGCTGAGCACAGAACAGACCTTCTCAAAGCATCTGGCAGGCCACACTAACACATCTCCTAGTGCTAACCCATAGTAGGATGAAAAGAGGAATATGACAACACAAGACACAAAATAAAATCAGGGGCTGTAGCAAGCCCAAAAGACTTTAAGTTGCCCAGCACAATGCTATTAACAAACAAACAAGAATTTTAAAAAGGATGGAATGAGAGTCTCCAGCCTCGTTCTCACAGATTTTCATGTAAAAGCATTCCCTGCCACTGTCCACAATAAATAGCACTTTGCAAGCAGTGTTTTACATTGCAGGACTCAAAGTATGCAGATTTATAACCCCTATTGAAATCTTACCACCTATTAAGTCAGTGCAAATTATGGACCAGGCTACATTTAAGAGTCTTAAGATTTCTGCCTTCTGTGTCCTTAGTAATACAGGGTCAAACCTGGTATTGTACAAGAATGAACACCTTCAGGATTTACCTATCTTCTTAGCACACTTTTAAAAGCTTGAAAAAAATCCACATGCTAATAGAAATAAGAGAGCAACTTACTGGTTTGCGTTCAAGCTCTAAAAACACAGACTCCTTCCTAAGACACAGTTATTTTCTATCAGAGGCATTTTTCTATCAGAGGCAGTTAGGAACTCCCCTTCAGTTTCCACCTTCCATTTTAAAAGACTCTTTTGCCCTTACATTACAGAAATTCTTACTAACCTCTTCTTTCCATCCTGTTTTCAAAGTACAACATGAAAACATTGCTGAAGCTAAAGAAGTTCTTCCACTATTTCTTTAGTGCAGGGAGAAAGAATTGATTGCAGTTTACACTTAACTCCTTCCCTGCCACAAATAGTTTCCTTTCTGCTCTCCAAAACTGATTGCAGCTTACACTTAACTCCTTCCCTCCCACAAATAGTTTCCTTTCTGCTCTCCACTCTCTGCTGGGCTTTCACCAGAATTCCCAATACTGATTGCAAATGAACATTTTAAAAGGCCAAGTCACCCTGCAGCCGACACAGCAGTAGTACACTCATGTCCTGCAGGGAAGCAAAGCCTTTATTTAATAGGACTTTTCCCCACATCCTCCACCTCTGTGTCACCAACAGCAGAAGAGTTTCCTCCAGCCTTAGGATGCACACACAGCCAAGAGAGCATGAGCTTGCATACACAATCTGGTCTGGGTTCCCTGGCTCAGTGCATAGCTGCAATAGCCCACCCTTTCCAAGACAAGAACCTTTTCCTGCTGCCAGTAACTTAAAAAGTCATGTCATTCAAATAGTTTAAATCTGTCCTGAGGAATCAGAGTCAAATCACATGCCTGATGGGAGCTGTTAAGCCTGCACAAAATAGAATTTTTTCATTCCCTCCATCTGAAACCCAAAAAAAAAAAAAATAAAATTCCCAGGAAATGACTTTAAGACTATTGAGAGATTATGATTTATTTTACAAAAGTTAAGCACTTACAAGATAGGGAATACTAAAATTAGGTGGTCCATATGACTTCAAATCTGCTTTCTACGAAAGTGTAGCATAAACTGTCTTTAATTATATTATTGCTTTTCCCCACACAAGTCCTGCATCATGCAGAATATGGGGAGGCACC
>NW_008654813.1:78315-97963 GCF_000695815.1 Acanthisitta chloris
TTTCAGCTCTCCATTTCAGTTTCTGCCTCTGATGCATTTGCTGCAAGGAATGCTGAATTGCTTTGACATCTATTGCCAGAGTATATGCATGCCTCAAAATTACTAATGATGCTTCTCCACAGGGAGATGGACAATACTATTTTTTCTATTTTATAGGCAGCAAAGTCCCTGAGTAAGTCTGGGTCATAAGTTAAAGCCTCTTGTCTCCTGGCCACATGCTCCAACTTCCAGACCTGCATATGCCATTACTGTTTGGTCAACTTGGTGTACCACTATAATAGCTTAGGAAGTCTGCTGTTCAGGCTCTGTATATTCCGTGCTGAGCAGCTGGGTTTGTGATTTAATATTCTTGAATATTATTTATTCTCACGCTTTAGCTGTGCCTTTTCTCTCTTTGCAGTAACACATGTTGTTACTTTCAACTTTTAGAGCTACTAAGGCAAGGGTAATTGGCTTGCAGATAATAGAATCATAGAATCAACTAGGTTGGAAAAACCTTCAAGATCATCCAGTCCAACCCTACCGGGGTTACCAGCCCATGGCACTAAGTGCCACATCCAGTCTCAGCTTGAAAACCTCCAGGGATGGGGAATCCACCACCTCCCTGGGCAGCCCATTCCAATGCCTGAGCACTCTCTCTGTAAAAAATCTCTTCCTAATATCCAACCTACCCCTCCCCTGGCAGAGCTTGAGTCTGTGCCCTCTTGTCCTGCTGCTGGTTGCCTGGGAGCAGAGACCAACCCCCACCTGACTCCAACCTCCTGTCAGGGAGTTGCAGAGGGTGCTAAGGTCTCCCCTGAGCCTCCTCTTCTCCAGGCTGAACACCCCCAGCTCCCTCAGCCTCTGCTCATGGCACTTGTGCTCCAGTCCCTTCACCAGCCTCGTTGCTCTGCTCTGGACCTGCTCCAGCCCCTCAATGTCCCTCCTGTGCCATAGTTTATTTCCAGAAAACAGTCCATCCTGTGCTCTAGAAGAAGGGGGGGGGGAGGCACAGGAGCAAATCCAATATTAAAAAAAAAAAAAAAGGTATTACATGATCAGGGAGCTAAAGAAATCATGTATGTGCCAGGCAACACCAACAAAGTCTAGTTTGAATGAGTTTGAATCAGCATTTTCTAGAAGCTGAGTGTTTGCATGTGAGGCTGCAATGGTATTACAGGAGCCTGTTATGTGCTCAAAGTCCCAAGGGTTCTTTACTCAAAGCAGTTTCAAAGGTAAGTTGTTTATAGGAAAGTAGCACAAAATAGCATAATCTTATTGTTTCCTACCTTCTTCTGACTTCCCTTATCTCACTTTTCCAAAACAGCAATCCATCCCACAGAAGATATTCCTTTTCTACCTTGGATCCTTTTCACATGACTGAAATTTCTATTACAGCTTCAGCTCTGCATTTGCAAAGGAGGAAGGAACAGGATGTGAAAGTTGCAATAAGAGAAGCAATTTATGTGCCACGAATATTAGCTTTTCTACACTGTCGCAGTGTGTGATAAGAAGTAGGCACCCATGTACTGTATGCACAGAATGAAACCTTTCCTTAGCAAACAGAAACTGAAATGTTTGCCCAAAGGATCAAAGATTCACACTGCAAAAGACTAATATTAGAGGGCAAGATAACCAATTAGTGTTTCCAGGCCATGTGCAGAACTGAGTATTATATTTAACTCAGGTACAAATTTCATCCTTTGCCCTCTATAAACTCCCACGGCAACACAGACTCTGTGGATATAGGAGAAATGAGCAATTTCTAACAGGACCTATGCATGAAAGCATAGAAAATGAGTATACAATTCATCATCGAAGCATTTACCATTAATTCAGGAATCATGTTTCTATTCTAATGTCTTATCATCTTTTAGTATGCTTAAATGCAGTTAACAGAAAGCAAAACTGTGAACCCTTAACAGTGTTTTCGGACCATTTAGCCTATGTCAGAGAATCCTTTGAAGAATAAAGTACTAATCAAAGTCAGATTTGGCTTTTGCAACTTGATCCTATACATAGTAAACTGGAAGGTGAGGTACCATAACGTCTTAAAATATCATCACAGATTGTTTCTATCCCTTCCAGGATTTCCAGGCTCATCCTATCATTTCTGCTTGCTAAATACATTCAGCAAATGGTTATGCAATAAATACGGTAACATCTGGAAGCCTACAACACTCAGCACTGGTTAGTTAACATTTAAAAGTGTGGGCTGTGTAAAATTCAGGTGGGAGAGCTCCAATCCATCACCAAGGATATCAGTATTGAGGAAACAGATCAGGCTGTGTGGACACTGACAACTTTCCAATGTATCTTTATTGTCATCGTTATAAATAACTAACTTCCTACTTAATTTCACTCTTCACGTTGCATCCCATCCTGTTCTTTTGGCTTCTCATCCCCCTCTTTTTTCCTCTCTTTTCTCATTTCTAGAAAAGGTAAGGCCTGCAATTGTCCTCACACACACATCCTGTCCCCTTTCCAATAATGCCCCTTACATTAGTGCCAAACAATCAAGCTTTGCTAAAGCACTGAAGTAATTCTGCAATACCCTCACTGCTGTGGAAACTGCTGAGCAAAACCCTCACACAATGGGTCTCCCTGGCATTCTTTAACCCTGTTGGTGATGATAAAGTCTCATAAATCTAGGTAAATCTTTAATTATACCTTAGGAGCACTCTGATATTATAACTATGAAGTAGTAATAAAGAATGTGCTGACAATTAGCTCCAGTAAGTCTACACTTTATTGAAGAGGGGGAATTGCTTCTAGGGTTAAAATAGAGTTGCATCATGGGTTCTTGTTGCTATTTTTGGTTTGCCTTTGCTAAGGCAATTTTTATGGGCTAGCAAATATGCATAGAGCACATAACACCTGCACTTTTCCTTTGTTTTTTTTGAAAGTATTTCTCTCTGTCTTTTTCCTTTTCTCAGGACGTTTAGACTTCTTAGTATTGGAAAGCCATTTTGGTTCTGCAAAAACTTCAGACATTACTACATTTTCATAGAATCAGCTGGGTTGGAAAAGACCTCCAAGATCATCCAGTCCAACCCTACGGTGGTTACTAAACCTTCCCTGGCAGAACTTGAGTCTGTGTGTGGCTCTTTCCAGTGGTGGTTCTTTTTCACTCCAACTCTGGTTGAAAATTAGCAGAGGTAGATCTCTTTGGCTTTGAGATTTTAGATAATATTGACAGAAAATCTGAATACATCTGACTGAAGGACATAACTTTGCTTTTAAATATCAGTGTTACATTTGCATGTATCTTCTTCTAGTGTATGCAAGTTATTTATATCTTAAGCCAAAGCATACACTTGAACTTGTGTGAACAATGCTGAGAGAATAGTAAGTTCTTTTACTTTGCTAATTAAATCATCTTGTAGGTAGTAATTGACAGGATTAACAAGGGCACTTTGCAGGATTTTGATGTTTTCTTGATTAGATCAGGAGTATTTTATATAGAAGCAGTAGTTGATGAAGTGGTTCGAGCAATGTGAATGAATGCAGGACCCTAGTTTATCTCAGTATCTTCCTAAAGAAGCCATCTTAGCTGTCAAGGAAGCCCAGCCAAGAGTGAAAATGACCTTAGCACACAGCTAAGCAAAAGGTCAGCTGAAAAGAATAGTGAGAAACATTATTCTTAGTTCTGATCCTTTGGGTTAGCCAACGCTATTCCCGACTAATGCAATGCATTGTACTGAACTTTAATAGGTCAATATTACAGGAATATTAGGTCTAAACCCCACAGAATTATTTTCACTTTTCCTTTTATTTCTTTGCTGCAAGAAATAATGGCTTTCCTATTAGCACAAGAAGCTTGCTGAAAAGATCATGTGAGTGGGGACTACAATTTAAATAGCTGCATGTCAAGAAGACTTTTTGGAAACAGTAAAAGAGACGGTCAAAATACTTCTACTACTGGCAACAGCCACACAAATTCTCTTAGCCTCTTCCAAATGTGATTCCTAAACCTTTCTATTTTTAAGCTCAAAGAAATAATAAAACTGTCAAAATGTTTACATATAGTGCCTACCACCTGAGGTCTCAGACTGCTCTGTCAATATCCTATTAATTGCATTATAAATTTTATAGAGCTGGAAAGTATAAAAATTCCCATTTTACAGATGGGGAAATGGGAATATTAAGAATTCATGCACTCAGTCACACAGGAACTAGCAAGAAAGAGAGCTAGAATGAAGATCTCCAATTGTCCAACAGCAGAGCTCATTAGATAGAAGTCGAGCAAAGAAAAATATCACATTTGTCCCTGTGATTTCAGTCTTCTAGATATGAAATAGTTTGGTACTAACACAATAGCCACACATTTCCATGGATTGCTCCAGGAGGACAGCAATTTGGAGCAAGTTACAGTAACTCTCTGGCCAAAAGCAACACAAATAGACTTTTACAAAAATAAATTGCAAAACAACAAATGGTAACAAATTTTTTTTTTTCACTGAAATATTAAAAAGGAAAGCAAATAAAAGCCAGGGAGGATTATTAAAAAGCTACCCTATCTTCATAAAAATTCAGTGTTGGTAAATGCAATAGCCTGGATTTAGTTTGTATATGTTATATTAATCCTGGTCATACTTAAAATGGAACATGGAGGGTATAAAGAGATCACATCCAAAGCACTCTCCTTGAGGGTTTTAAAACCACAAAGCAAATCCAAAATCACTCACAGAGAAAGAGCTGGAAAAGGTGATATCCACTGCTTCTAACTTGTCTGACAGATGTCATTCAGGCATTGAATTTGATTGGTTTCCTTTGCAAGGCTACATCTATTACTTATATTTTAGCAGACAGATATGCTTCAAAGACAGCAGGATTTATCCCATACTTCAGTTACTTTTCCTCCCATTCACACTCTCTCACTAGTCACCTCTTGCCTTACACAGAAATCTATTCCAGTTATGAGAAAACTTTGGTCCATAAAAACCAAATACATTGCAGTATTAAAATCTCCAAGCACCTTGCAAAAATTCACAAAATTAAGCTTAAACTCCCCCCCCCCCTCGAAACTACTTTCTCCACTCTTTTTACCACACGAATTCCACATGGAAAGAGAACAGTTTCTCCAGGAAAACATTCATTTGGCAAAATCTGAAATCAGAATTTTGTGTTTTCAAAATAAGTCGCAGAAAAATTAATTACCTCAAGAGGCAAATCTTAAATGAAATAAAAGAAAACCACAAAACAAAGCCACAAAAAAAAAAAAAAAAAAAAATCAAACAAACTCCCAAACCTACTTCCATTGGAAAATTGTTTATACTTACTTAACCCAAACCAAACCTCACATATTATTCACCTAAATAACTGGAGACAGTATCAGTACCCAATATCCTGTCAGCTACAGCCCTTTACAAACTTATTTCCTTACTTCCTGTGTGATTTCACATTGTTTTTATTCCCTTCCTAACTACAGTTCTGGGAATACTTTATTGATCGTGACTCATTGCTTGAAATTACACACAGATTTGGGAATCCACTACTTTCTCCACATTTGACAAGTGAATTCAAGCTGTATCCGAGTTTTTGAAAGCTCTAGGAACATTATATGTCAAACTTTGGACACAGATCTGCCTCCTGAAGCTTAACTACCCAGAAGCTACTCCAAGAGATTCAGAGTTCAGTAGACCAGAAGTGTAAAGAAATTTTCTTGGCTTCCTTTTATCTTATTTTTTTCCAACAGTGTTTGAACTCACATTGTCAGGTTCTTCACTCCTACTCCATTTTTTAAAAAAAGTATATTTACTACTATATACTAATATAGTATATATAGACTAATATGTATTTACTAATAGAATTTCTCCCAGGGTACTTTTGGGCACCTTCCATCCAGCTCCATGTTGATGAATTTCAACTTAGCACAAACACTGCTTGTGTGATCTGAGCTTTGGAAAGTGATTTCCTACTCAGAGGAGGAATAAATGAATGTCTACAACTTGGGATGCTTTTATTAGTTTGCAATTTCAATCCAGCTAACAAGGCTCAGCTATGGTCCCTGCTCTGCACATAGTTTCTGCTGGACCACAGATAGATTTGGGGTAGGGCAAAACCTTTTTGCAGAATTTAGTGGGCTTGGTTTTCCACTTCCCTCTATTACTACAGAGACTGTCCATATCCAATGGAAAGATACAGGTATTGACACTGGTATTGTTGTAGGTGTTCAGCTCTCACCAAAGTTGGATTGGTGTCTCCTCCTTACACTCCCAGAATTACTGCAAATCCTAGATCTTGTACCAGAAATGAATTTTCCCAAGAGAAATAACAAGGAACTTGAGGCTAGAAGAAGTTACCTTTTTCTCTACTCTGAGGGTTGACTTCTTTCATGTGATTCTTTGCATTTTTTACCTACTAGTGCTTCATAAAGTTATTCCCTGTAATATTTCCACCGTTCAAAATTTCAAAATCGTGGCACTATTCTGACATTAAAGGCCTTATAATTATTTGGGAGGCATGTTTATACAATAGATATGTATTTCTTCATTGGCAAATGCTTTGTGGTCTGTGGGGGTGAAAAGGTGCATGGAGGGGTCGTTGCTTAATCCCTCCCAGTTCACCATTTCTATGGACAGATCCAGAGGATTCCCATTAGCAGATCATCTGCCCCATCTCACATGTGATCTTCTCTGCAGCCTGTGAGTGCCATCATCATGGAAGTGCCTCTGTGGCCATCAGAATTACTTATCACACACTAATCCTCCACTAAAAATGTCCAGGCTGCCAACATCATAAACAGCTAATCCTCAAAGTTAAACAGCAATTAGGGCTGCAATAGGTAAGCTCCAAGCACACTGGTATGACAAAGCAAGCACAGTTTTTCTTTCTGGAACACTCACACTTTAGGAAGCTCAGTCCCTAAAGTTAGCTTGTGTTTGCTGCTTGGAAGTGAAGCCCCTGCTCTTCTAATTCTGAGCCACATATTGACAGGTTGTCACCTTTCCACTGCCTTCCAAGCCACGAGACCAGAGCTCTCAAAGAAAGCATTTTGTATGGGTGCTAAACACAGATTCCTGGAGCTCCAAATAGATCCAGTGATCCTAAAGCACAGATATACCAGATTTTGGACAGTTAGTTGAAACACTTGCCTATATTTTTGCCCTGAACCTCTCAAATTTGTTCGTTGTCTGTGACTTAAATACAAGATCAAGATAGATTCACGAGAAAGAACTATTAATGTGGCCTTTAAAAAAGATTTTATCTACGATATCGAAAGCTAAAATTGAAAGCTAAATTAAAGGCAACAATGCCAATGATAAAAAAAATATGTTGATAGAAATGTTAAATAGGACAATTTTACTGTAGGCAAGTGGTTTCCAACTTCAATTGAATTCCTAATTAAAGCCATGACTGCTATTTATTGTGCAATATGCTTATTTGGTGCTGCAGCATCTGCTGCTTGAAAGCAGCATTCACCCTCCTCTCCTGGGTTAATTTAAGTTCACCCGCCTCCCCTCAGTTCAGCACTCGCACTGGAGACTCACAGAATGGGAATTCAGCACATTGCAGAGATTTAGTACCTATTCTACAGCCCAAATCTTCTTTAATAAACACATTCTAAAGACTAAAAAGCTTGTTTCCAAGTGGCAGGACATCAAGGTGTCCCCGTGCGTGCCATTTGCTCCGACGCGCAGAGGAGGTGGCCACGGTTTGGAGTTCTCTGTTAGGAGAATTGGATGATTAAGGGGAGAAACTTCCCTTTGCAACCCACAGTTCTCACCCCACAAACGCAGCCACCCTGAAAATAAAAGGCAGGGCAAAGTGCTTCCTTTCTCCCCCTCTTTACTACTTCAGCAGCCTCAGGCACAGTGATTTATCACCCACATGGCTTCTCTCCCAAGGAATCCTTTGGAGCAGTACCATAGGATCCAAGTGGGGCTGAGCACTGCTAGGCTGGTGCTCCACAGACACAGGGTAGGATCTTCTCTTTTCTCTGCATTTCTTTTGGAATTTAAATGAACAGACAAACAACTGGGGGGGTAAAGCTGGGGTCAGCATGGGAGACTAATTTGCCCACAATCCCATACGGAGGGAGAAGGAGGAGGCCACAAAAGGGAAAGGATTGCACACAGCAGTCCCTCCCTGCCAGCACAGCATCCCTGCCCTCCCTGCACACAGCAGCTGCTGCAGACAACTTGGCAAAGATGAGCAATTCCTCCAGGTAGGGCCTGTGGGCAAGACAGACCCAGTGGCCACCTCAGTAGGGTCCCCAGGCTGACTGAGCACAGACACCTTCCTCCTCCAAGAACTGAGGCTCTGAGAAGATAAACCAGTGAATCCATACGAGCAAATACCTCTTCTCTGCTGTTGCAAGAAGTGTGAAACACTTGTGCTAAAAGGCCATGAGATTTGCACTGCCCTCAGAGAGGTATAACCAATAGTGTTCGGCTTACGAGAGGACGTGGAAGGACATGGAAGACAAGAAAACAAGTTTGGTTCAAGTCACCCATAAAGATGCTGCACAGATAACTGGCAAGATAGATCCACTGCAGGTAGAGGGATTGAGAAAGCATCACAAAAATCAGAATAAAGGCTGGAAATATGCCTACATATTTTTCAGAGAAGTATCTAAAGCAGAACTTTTCCTCTGAAGCAATTCACACAGCTTAAACATCCCAAGGTTTTAGTTATGCAGAAGAGCACTGAGCTGTCAGCTGGTTGGGGCCATCCAAGGCTGCAGGAGACTTGAGAAGGTACCAAACCAATTCTTCCTCCCTCAAGCTGCAATCTTTCTCCAGGGGTTTGCACAGCAGTACAGAGCCCATCAGAGCTGAGGTTTGAGCCTTTGCTGAACACTCAATCCTCTGCATCTCACTCAAGATGCTAATTCTGGCAGTGGCATTTTTATTTATTTGTTGTTCCAGGACTTATACAAAGCATCTAGTTGTTCACATGACAGCCTGGAGGTGCATTTGGCTGCTCTGTCCAGGGCTGGCTGCACTAGGGCCAAGCAGGAGACAGATCAAAAACCTGAGAACCTTTGCACAAAGATTGCCAAGCACTATAGAATATGATGGAAACATTAAGGAATTTTTGGTGACTGTTTGGGGGAGGGAGAGAATTACACGTTAAAACATAAGAATTCTCTCCCAGCATAGTTTAAATTGCTTCACAATACTGATTAAAATAACAGAACATTATAGCTCGCTTAACTAAACATTATATTTCTAAATCCATTTTCAATTGTTTTCCTTCAATTTAAACATTTTGAGTAATTTTATTGCTATTCATACCTGCTTGATTTTTTTTTTTATTAGAAATTAAAATGCATATTTTTTATCTAGGTTACAGCGTGCTGCTACATTTAACTCTTTCAGACCTGCAGACTGAGCACAGGAGAGCTATCAACAGCAGAAACACAGTGCCTGTCCATTAGATTAAAATATCTGTATTAAAAGATCCTTTTTGGCAATAATTGCAGTTGAGAGGAGAAAGAAATGAACAAAGGAGGTAGAAAGAAGGAAGAGGGGAAGACAGAGGGTGAAAGATAGAATAAATTAAAGGGTATAAGAGTAACATCACATTTTCCTCATTCCTATCCCTTCTTTACATTTTGAGGGCCTCTCTCCCTACCTTCCTCTTGGCAAATAAAAAATAAAGCTCCAGGAGTTTTAAAAAATGAAAAAGTGCACCAATTGTGACTAAAGAAAAAGAAGCATCTTTTACACTGTGAAATAACTCTGAGTTTTAAATGCACTTCTGCAGCAAGACAAGCACCCAGAGTTCTTCTCAGACAGTGAGGAAATGATCACCAATGCTGAAAAGACAACCAGCCTTGGCCTGAGCCAAGCTGCACATCATTTGCAAACTCCTCCTTCAGTTTAACATCTCCCACCTTTCTTTTTCCCCAGCCACCCTTCACCCCTTCTCTGGAAAGCTTCTCCCTGATGGCACAAGTCCACACCACCACCCTGCATAAAGTGGCATTGCCCCTGAGTACTTGGGTAAAAATGGTCCAACTGGCCCCACCACATTTATACCTGAATATTTCTAATTTCCCCAAGTCAGCAGGGAACGTTCAGAGACCACTCAGTGCTGGTAACCACATCAAAACATTAATTAACACAACTATATTCCCACACAAATAAAACATTAATATGGTAATTTCAAGCCTATAACCAGCTGGTATCTTTTCCCCAGCTATATAGATAGTAGGATTAACAGTGCAAAGCAAGTATTATAACAAAGTCAAATTAATATCACCTTTTCCCAGTTTTCTAATTCAGAATCAAACAATAAATTATAAAAGTCCTTTAGAAATTGTCCCTTGTGAAATGCTTCTCCTGGATCCATGCTCAAGGCGTAAATCCCTTTCCACTGAGATCTCCTGGTTTCTGTGGATTTCAAGGCTACTCAGTGACAGGATCTCAGCCTGGACAACTGTGATTGTCAAATGATGCAAGACAAAAACAAGCTAGAAGTGTTTTCTGCAGGAGTGGTACTTGGTTAATACTCAGAAATTGTTTTGGTTTGGTTTATTTTTTTTTTTGTAAAAATCCTCTCATGCTCAAGCTACACGTGTCAAAAAACACACAAGTATATTTCTCTTCACTCTGCACTAATTTTGGCATTGCCTTCAATGATAAATGCATTTCATGAGCATTAACACATTATACATACATAATTTGAAAGAACTACAGGGAAAACAAGCAGCAAAAATATGAGCAATGTCAGTTAATGAAAAGCTCACATTTTCAAACTAGTGTTTGGCTAATTAAAATTGAATTAAGTGACTACAACATTAACTATATCAACTATTTAGCATAAAAAGTTGTTAAATATATCATATTGTATGTAGGAAGATCCTTGCAATCTTTAATTGTAAGAAATAGTCATGTACTCTTTAATTGCACAACTTGGTAGGATATAAAATTCAGTTACATGAGTTATATTTAGTAAAATATTTTAAAACATGTTGTTTTTAAGAGTCTGGAATTTTATGGAGAGTGTAATAGAACTGAAGCACATTCTTAATTACATAATTATTTCCATTTTCAAAGTCCAGCTAACAGCATAACTGGTCTTGTTTTACAGTCTAAGGTAGAAAAAGACATCAAGTGCTTTGAATTCACTTACTAAGAAATAATTTGGAATCCTCACTTGAATCATTTCTCCACAAAATTGTGACCAAATTAATCCAGTATCAGACCATACAGAGTCCTCCAGTTACCCATGGAATGGATGTTCCTTGTGACCACAAATACATATGCAGAATCTTTCAGCAACACTTTAAGCTGATCCTAAACTTCTCAAAATTAGCACATTTAAAAACAACCTAGAACAAAGCCTGACAGGTCTAAAGATGCCCAATGAGGATTTGTTTTTTAAAAAATATAATTATTGCCATCAAGCTTCTGACACAGAGAAATCTGAATCCTTCTTTTTCCTTAATCCATAAAGAGATTGTGCTGTTTCCTCACCTACCACAATGATCACCTATTGTTTCCAAAATGAACAAGGTTTCATATCCTATTCCCCTCCCAGCACATACAATTAGCAACTTTTCCATGCTAACGTGTAAACACCATCACCAGTCAGGACAGGGATCAAGGCAGAGAACCACACAGGGAAAATGTATCAGGAAATACTCAACATTCATTAAAGTAATTAGTTTTAGAAGTGTTCTCCACCCTACTCAGAGCATGACTCACCTACCCCCAAACTCCTGGTGCTGCACACTGGGGGAAGGACAGGAGCACAGCATTGTGGCAGTGAGGAACTGGAGCTGCTCTTTGAGGATCTCCCAGGCCTTGATTTCACACAATTTCACCTGTCCTCCCTCCTTAGCAAGCAGGAGTTTGTCCACCAACTTCAAAGGGAAGTAGCCTGACTGATAGGAGATGATGGAATAACAAACATGCTTTCCACAGCCAGGACAATAAACACAATGTCTTAAATTAAATCTCTCTAAATTAGAAATTTCCAACTTTTTTTTTTCTCTGTTAATGCAATCCTAAGTGGTAACAAGAGCTGTCATTCCTAGCTCTGCATACACCACTTCAATGGAACTCATCTATCACTAACTCATTTGAAAGCCACATTTTATGAAGCCTTGAGCTAAACCACAGTTAATCATCTGGGCATGGCCCAGAAAACGTATCAGTGATTGTAAGGAAATGAAAAAACAGCAGAGAAAAAGCAGATAAAAAAAAAAAAAAAAAAAAAAAGGCTGATGCTTCTCTTCAGTTATCTTTACAAAGACATTCACAAGCAAGAAGATGCCACAAACCTCTGGCATTTGTGCCAGTTGTGCCAGAGCACAGACAGTAATGTGTGCCCAAGGCCCTGCCAAAGCACTGTGTGATCACAGGCATCTTTCATGCATACCCAATTCCAGATCCATTTTTGGATATCCTTTTGTTAGCAGCACAGTCATTCAAATGGACACTCGAGGTGACATGAAAACACAGAGTACATCAGACCCATTGCAACAGCCACAGGTTTAGGCTCAACCTCTCAGCAGATTAAGTGGAGCACCTTAAATAGCACAATTAAAGAATCAGAACACATGGTTTAACTTCACTACATGCAACTCACATGCAAGGAAGGAAATGGGGGAAAAAAGCAAAACCAAAGCAGGAAAAGTATTTAACTAGTATGCACATACATAGTCCTTACTTCAGCCTCAGCCCTGTGTCACTAGGGGTCAGATCATGGAACTAGCAGACCCATCTGCATTCACTCACTGTCTCCCTTCAATTCCCAAGCTCCCTCTCTTTCCTTAGGAAGTTGTAGCCAGATCAGCTGATGTTTCTCAGGCAGCTCCCACTGCTTTAATTCTGTACAACCTCCGTTTGGGTTTGGGGTTTTTCTTGGCATTCAACCCCTTCTAATATTCAGTTTCCTCCATCTCAATTTCCACTGACTTGTTAAAAATCAAAAAATACACATTGTTAGCAGAGTAACACATGCTGTCCTGGAGAGTATCACACAAACAGAATTTAACTATCAAGACCGAGTGGTCTTTGTATCACTTGTTGAACCCATTCTACCTTAATAAATCAAAGCTTTGATTCCATGTTTCATATCAGTTTCCAAGTTTCATAAGGAATAGGGACATATGAAAGCAAATTACAGGGACAACTGATACATTTTATTGCCATCCTTTGTAGACAGGGTGATCCACTGGATGATAATGCTGTTTTAAAGTGCTGTTTTGTGATCATCTCCATTTACTTAACACTCATTCTTGCATTAATATTTATCATGTCTGATGAGAATTGATATAAACAAGTATAATCAAGATTATTTTAGCATCCTTATTAGACAAATGCTTTTGGGTAATTTTATGAAAGAGATAAACATGATTGTGTATTTATTCAGAGTACAAGTACCACACAGGACACTCATCCTACTGACAGCCTCACTAGTTTTATGGCTATAGCTATAGGTACAGTTCAGTGGCAGTGGAGAGAGTCCAGTGGACTGGAGACATGAGTGGCTGAGGGTATGAAACTTGTTTACACTTCAGAAAGGGTGGTTTAGGGAGAATCTAATTGTTGTCTTATACTAATTAAGGCAGAGTTAGAGAAGGGACTCCTCTCAGAGATGCCCAGCAAAGCAACAAGAATCAATGGTCACAAGTTGCAGGAGAGGAAATCCAAATCACAAAGCAGTTTTGGTTTTATCCTCTCTGGCATGTCCTTTGGTCTCATCTTGTGCTGTTTCTTGGCTGTGATGGATGAGTAGATTGTCACTCAAACCTCTGTGCTTGAATGTCTCTGTATATCCAGGTTAACTCCCAGCCCTCAAACAGAAAGGAACACACTGCAACATGGATCAAAGCAGGTACTTATGCTAAAAATCACCCTGCAATGGGAGCTAGGGACATTTAAGTTGTCAAGCAAAGACAGAAGACACACATTAGGAGACTGCAGCCCAGAATAACTAGACTCTGCCTTTACCTCTGAGGGTAATGGCATTAGAAACCCATATAGCACTTTACCAGTTACCACTCATTGCTCTCTCTGAGGAAGATCTGTTCCTTTCACTTGAATTACCAGCAAGTTTGCAAGCCAGACCTTACATGGCAGAAAGATTTCATAAAATTTGAATGAAGAAATGGCTGCAAAATGAATGACAGCATTTAGAACATTTTGTTTTCTCAGGGCTTTTCTTCCCCCCCTGTTTCTGAAACTAAAATGTAAGAGTTACTAGCAGAAAATAAACTACTTTCCCTTGTCAGACAAAGTTTATGAGTTGTTTGTCACAAATGGAGCAAACACTTGATGAGAAGCCCTCGCACACAAAAGCTTCAAGCAGATGTAAATAATTTTTTGTCAAATCTTTGATAGGTAAAGTTTGCAAATCCATTTGCTGCCAATTAAAAAAAAAAAGAAAAAATAGAGTATAAAGAAGTGCAAACAAAAGCAAAGTCCTCATCCATGATTATATAATGATATATTCCTTTAAGATGAATATTGCAAACCAGGAAAGGGGTAAAGGTCAGCAAGATGACTAAAGATATTAGCAAGAGTTTCAGTATCAGCACTGCTTATTACTGCTCATCATGAGCATCAGTGTTACTTGCCACCAACCACAACTGGGAAGTCTGAGTTGGTACTTCAGAAGAACCTGGATTATTATAAACAACAGAATATGAAAGAAATAAAAGACTTCATCTTTTAAGAGGTAGATCTTCCTGCTGCTTCTGGCACGGAGCACTGTGTTTTAGCATCACATGCTAATGGTACTATCACTGCTGGGAATTCTGAGCTGCAAGGTGAGCAAAAGTCCTATTGAAAAATCCAACGTTTTGGGCTCAAACATCCAGTCTTGACACTCAACCTCTGTAGTACGTGGATTTGAATAAATTGGATAGGATGCTTGTAAATTATACGATGCTTTCTTCTGTGTGCCAGACTGGAGTAGCATTTACTTATTCTCATAAAGTAATTTCAGTTCCTTATATGAATAGCAGTGTCATCATGTATAACCACAAGATGTTGGTATTAATATAATATTCTATTTCTATACAACTAGCAAGTAACTCTTATGCATCTTTGTCATCTAATCCACATCTATTTCTTTTTTCCTCAGCATTTTCCTTTTGCATGTTCAGAATACACCTCCAGGAGAAGAGGAGGTGATGGAATCCTTAAACCAATTTCTGTGATTTGGAAGTGAATCACGAGGGTATGAAAACTGTAATTAGCTTTGGTAATGTGCCTGTAAATCAGGCAACCATACAAGGGCAGTTAGGCTCTCTGAGATGTGAGGTTACGTACAAGGGAAATAATCTCAGTTTCTTGGAGTGATCAGAGTCATTGAAGCACAGCCTGCTGAGGTGTCTGGTCCTCTCTGTTTCACATTAGGGTAATGACTTGGATTTTTCTGAGAGTCTAGTCATTGCTTTCACCAGTGTGACCCTTCCATCCCCAACTGCCAGTGAGGCTCTAGGAGGCCAACAGCCTTTCATCACAGTGCCCTCCAGTGCAGGCTATAGCCAACTCTCCTGTTCAAGGAGGAGACAAGAGTGTGGTCCAGGAAGCAGCTGTTTGGCTCTAGGATCTGACTAGGACTGAGTGACCTTAGAGCTTACAGAGGCTTACAAAATGTACATATTGCCCTATCTAGCTGAGGATTTGACTTTCTGCCTGACCTGACGAGGTTGGTGTTATCAGAAATTCCATATCATGGCACGAGTCACAGCTCCACTTTCATCACAGGCTTTTCAAGTATTGCCATTTAGCTTTAGAGATACGACTTTATTGCCACTCAACTTTGTCTCCGATTAAGAACCAAAATTTTATAAGTCAAAAAGCCATGACAAATAGTAGAGTAATATTTGAGATGTCTTTGAGTAGGCTTCTCTGCATTCAAAACCACTTAAGTATCTGCTTCTTTGTTACTCCTCCTGGAATATAGCCCAGATTTTTCTGAGCATTGCCCCTGAATTCCAGACTATGCTGGAGAACAGGGAAGGCTGGCTGAGGAAACTGCAACCATTTCAGAGGAATCAGACACAACCTTGCCTTTTAAAGCAGTTTATCCTAATGTCTTTAGACAACTGCCAGGTCAGCTGCAGGCCCACACAGTTTTGCATTGTTTCCCAAAGAAGAAATTTAGTCAGAGGTTTTTGTCTGAGGGACTGACTGCAACTCACTCAACACCTCTTTGGAATATGAGAAGATAAAACAAAAACATTTGTTTAGTATTTACAAGAGGAAAAATTGCAAGAGAACTTTGTTATTAAAAAATACAAGTATTGGGAGGGTAAAAAAAGGTTTTATCTCTACTGGACTGTAAATCCAAAGGGAGGTAGGAAACTAAGAAATGCAATACTGTTAAGCACTTAACAGTGAGGGATGACCTTATTGTAACTGCATAATGTCCTCTCCTAGTTTATAACTCAGAATGATTTGACCAGGAATGCACTGACTAACAAAAACTGACAAAAGATTTTAGTGTTTGAACACACTATTTGCTTTCCAACTGGTTCAAAGGCTTCAACAGCAACATCAAAAACTCTCAAGAGCTTCCAGGTATTCTCAGTTTGCTGTGGACTGTTTTGAGGCTATAGTAGTTGAGGAATTCAGCAAAGGTGGTGCTATTAAATTGTGTAACAAGATATGTGAGTGTCCACTCAGTTCCTAATTTTGATGGGGCAGTCTTAATAATTGTAACAAGTGGAAAGCATAATAAAGCTTTGATTCATGATGAACAAACAGTTTTCATTGTAGAAGACTTGGCCACCAAACCAAAGTCTGTGTATCTGCATGACCCCTTGGAAGGCAGCTTTGGCTCCATGGGATGCTGCAGCAGAACAGATGATGGCTCTGAAGCAGGGATGTAGGCAGAAACAAGTCAGAAAAAGGTACTTTATGACTCTGGGTGCAGTTCTACAAAGACCTTCCACAGTGAGCAAAAGCTGTTTGAGACATTTCCACCCTAGTCATTGGCCCATGGTCCCACTTTGGCTCTGCTGCTCACTCAAGTTGCAGTCTGGCTTTAAAATAATCCCAAAGCCCAGATCTTCTTTGTTGCTAACAATGCCAAAAAAGGCCTCAAAAATCTGTCTTGCCCAGCCCTGGTTTTGCTCTGTTATGTGCAATTGTCCCTTAGACTCCTTTGTCCCTAAATGACCCTTTTTTCTCTCTTCTTGCCACTGCTCCTGCCCTGCCTCTCCCCTCGAAGCCACCACATCCCAGCTCACTCCTCCTGCTTCAGCACATGCTGCATCTCTGTCATGCAGTGATGCTCTAAAGGGAGGGAGAAGTATAAAATTCCAAGGATCAAAAATCAGTTCCAGTGGACAGGAAGTGTACAGCTATAGTTACTGTCTGACATCACTACAGGGCACAGTGAAGGTTGTTTACTTGCCTTAATTAGGTATTTCTCTACTTTAACATGTTTGCCTTTCTTTTAAGTTTGTTCATGTCTATTGAATTTTGTTGGTTTAGGGATAATTACAACACCCTGGTTATTTCTTTTACCCCCAAGTTACCAAAAATGTACTCTCAGTTTCAACTCTATTTTAACTCAATGTTTTCATTAGGGAATATACAGAGCTTCTTATATTCCAGAACTGGATTCTGTTAAATTGTATTAAAGGCAAATTTCATTTGTAATTTCTTTGCTTCGAAATAAAAATAGTCAATGAAGGACCCTGTTAGAAAAAATTAGTGGCTCTCATCTACAAATCTCAGCTTGATATTCCTGACTAATTTTTTAACCTCCCAACAGTTGAATTCTAAAAAAAAATATTTTGAGACACAAGGTATTTTTCACTCACAGGTAGGTGACAGGAAGCTGTTCCCAGGTGAAAAACACTGTCAGAAGCAAGGACAGCTATACCTTCTCCCCATATCATTTTTCTCTGTAACAAGTAGTTTTCTGACTTGGGTACCAACTGAAGCTCTCAGTGCCTCCCTTTCAAGTGTCCACTAAAGGAAATGGAAAAGCCCAATGTCCATGGAGACTCCCTGCTACATCCTGGTCAGAGTCCCTGAGCTCCTGGAGGCCACCACAGCTCTGCTCATCCTACTGAAAAGGCACCAGAAGAGAGAGATGTGATGCATCATACACCACACCCAGGATTTGCAGCTTCAGGTGAGCACTGAAGATGGAAGGTAGGTGGAAAGGGAAAGCCCTGAGCTGCTCTCAAAGGCACATTGTTGTTCTAAAAAAAGTGATTAGGCAAAGAAAAAAAAAAAAAAAACCAAAACAGGTTCCCATGGCTGTGGAAATGCAAACCCACTGCCTCCAAATCAGGGTTAGAATTTCCAGCCACAATGATGTGAAGCCCCTACAGAACCTGTAGACACAACTTATTACCTAATATTGGCTTCTGGACCTAAATTCTGCTCTGGGAATAAAAATTTCTTTGGAAATTAAGAAGTGGAAAAAGTGAGGATATTTTTATATCCTTTTAATGGTATCTGCATGCAACTAGAAATTTAGTTTTTTCCCCTCATCTAGTCATCACATTAGTGGAAAGGTCTGCTAGATTATGGGGTTTGGGCTTTTGGTTTGAGGGGGATTTTGAGGCTTTTTTTTTTTTTTTTTTTTGTGGATTTTGGCTCTTAGCAAAGGGACAGCCTGCTATAACAGGTGCAGTGCAGACAGGTGCTGCATAAGGTTCCCTACAGAACTCTGCCAATGCTTTTCAATCATGATCTACAACACCCCTGTTACTCCTGTGTGGGGTCTCCCCTCTGCTGCGGTCGCCAAGGTTATGAATTATGCCATCACAGATTGATTTGGACAAATGTCCACTATTGACTAGGTTGACACCACTGAACTTGGTTTGCAGGTAACCCAAGCCAAATCTTGGAGGGCTCAAGCTGAGCCTTTAACCCACTGCTCAGTCTTTCTCACAGTTTTTCTTTTTGATTCAGTCACACATTATGTACCCTGACTCCCATGTAGAAGATTTGTGGCAATTGCATGATGTATGAGGTGCCATTTGTAAAATATTATTTAGTGTAAAACATGATGTTTTTTTCTGTTGATTTACAAGTTGGATTTATAAATCTGCACTTCTCACAGTTTGAGTTATATATCTTGCCTCTGATTTATAAAACTCACCAGTAAATCTTTAGCAGAAAGTTTTGATTCAGAAATCATTATTTTAAACATTAGATTTAGCTAAAACATTCAACTGCTTTATAAGTCATGAAATGGATTTACATACCCCAATCTGGATTTACAAATTCTACAGCAGATTTACAAATCACTCGGAGAAATTCCTAAATAAAATGCTTTGATTTATAAATCTTCACTTTGCACTTAGGATACAAGTGACTGATTTATTATTCTGAAGCTATACAATAATGATTTAGTTCATAAAATCCTACTTTTACTTTCAGTTAAAGTTCTGATTTATAAATAGGTTTACTGCAGTGTAGGCCACAAAAAGTAAAATTGGTGCAGGGCTGCTTTGCAAACAGCTCCCTGCACACATGAAAGGCAAGGCATTTTGGAGAGGTCACAGGGAACCAACTGATCAGAGTTAGCAGCAGAGCAAAGAAAGAAGAAAAATTGGGACAGAGAAATTCTTTATTTCTCAGTAATAAGCCCAAGGTTTCGAGACGGAACATTTTGACTACCCTGTCAAGATCATTCCTCAGTTCAAAAAAAGCTTTCTCTAACCCTGATCTCAATCCCCAACTACAAGGAAATAGTTTGAGTGCCTCCAACATCTCTAGGAGTTATGGGG
>NW_008654814.1:0-726 GCF_000695815.1 Acanthisitta chloris
AGGACCAACCCTGGGACACACAGGACCAGCCTTGGGACACACAGGACCAACCGTGGGACATACAGGACAGACAAGACTAGTCCTGGAACACAGAGGACAGGGCCTGGGACACATAGGACAAACAAGACCAATCCTGGGACACACAGGACCAGCCCTGGGACACACAGGACAGATAAGACCAACCCTTGGACACACAGGACAGGCACTGGGATGCACAAAACAGACCTCCAAGCTCCCAAGGGAAAGGGACACCCCGAGGACCACCCCATGGGCTCCATCTTCATCTGCTTCCCCAAGGGGAAACTGGGGGTCCTGGGGGCACGTTCAGGGGTCCCAGCGGGGGAAGGTCAGAGTGGCTGCAGAGCCTAGAAGGCTCGGGAGTCCCGGGAGGAGGTTCAGGAGGACCAGTGGTCTCGAGGAGGGATTCAGGGGATCCCTGGGGGTTTGCAATGGGCATCGGGTCCCTCGGGGCGTCTCAGGGAGTCTGCGGAGGCAGGAGAGGCCTTACCGGGCGGTGTGAGGGGAGATTCAGGGCTCGCGGGGAGGGGAATTCGGGGGGCCCAGACACACCTGAAGTCGGGCAGGCTCAGCTGCAGCTTCTTCCGCGCTCGGTTGCGGGTGATGTAGTTGGTGACGGCTCCGCGCTCGTACTGGGGAGAGAAAGGAGAGGGTTAGGGACGGCTCGGCACGGCTCGGACCGGCACCGGCTAAGGGTGAGCACCGGGG
>NW_008654815.1:0-4347 GCF_000695815.1 Acanthisitta chloris
AAAAAAATATCAAACAGCAAGACTTCATAATATATGTAGCAAATAGCTGTATTTGAAACATGAAAATTGCAAGAAACTACAGTGGCAAATTAAATTAACTTTTGAAGTCAGGTACCAGTAGCAAATGTATTTTAGGTATTCAGTTGTTATATGATGAAACAGAAGGTGAAACATTTTGGAAAGGAACAATTAAAATTATACTACATCTTATTCATTTCACATGGATTTATTTGAGTCAGAGTTATACTGAGAAAACTGAGCACCATGCAAAATAACTGCACAGCATAAGAATCAACAATTAAAAGACTGGGAGGGTGGATTTGAGTCTTTCAGATCTTTACAGGGAAGATATGACACAGCTATTTAACTATAGCTTATCTTAAGAGATCTTCTAACTCTTCTGTTAACCCACTAGACAAAAAGCTACCATACACTTAGTGGATAATAAGAAACAGAGATAGGCTGCTAAAGGAACAAAAACAAAGCACTGTATACAAGTTTAACTGACTCTTTCACTAGAAAGTACTTAAAATCAGTATCAGTCAATAACAAAAAGCTGAAATATCCATATTATAGTGCCTACAGGAAAAATTACTTTTTAGGAAAGAAATTAATCCAAAGAAGGAATCCCCAAATTAATACAGTACCCAAGAAAACAGCTTCTATTTTAAGCTGCACAAGGTTCTGAAATCACATGTGATACTGACAATAAAGGGTATGCACCACTGCCACAGAAATCAAACTCCAAAAGAAAATATATTATGAGAAATATGGTCTTCATTCCAATAAACTGCTTGCATTTTAAACAGATTACTGGTGAAGAGCTGAATGACAATTTTATTGTCCATATTTTTTTTTGCATCAGGAAGATATATCAACATTTACAAAGAGATTATACTTATCCTTCCAGAAATAACAATAGTAACTTATTGGAATGAAACAAAAAAATATCTTGTACAAATGACACAAAAAATGTTGTAATTTTCTATTAGCTTTAATATTTGCAGAATAAATTAATAGAGAGTTGCAGTTCTCAATACAGAATTCTTAAAATCAGTGTTAAGAAATCAATTACATAAAATTTTCCACCAGGAAGAAAAGGGCTATTTGATGAGAACATTTTTATTTACCTTTCTTCTTTTGTTTATATCTAAGATCAATTTAAAATTCCTGTGTCAACATACAGCCCTGTTCATGATGTCACTGTTGCATCAGATGCCAAACTTAAAGACGTTGTTGTACCCAGGTCCCTGTCAAGCTACAGAGATCAAACTGAGAAACTCCAGGTGTCCCATCAGCACAGGAGACCAGAAGATACAGAAACCAACATTTCACATATAAGAACAAAACAAGATGTCACAGAAGTCTTTGAAGAAACCATATGCTATAAATAGATGTCATTGTGAGTTAATTTTCTTCACAATAGCTGCTATGGAATTGTGTTTTGGATTTGTGCTGAACACAGTGTTGATAACACAGGGATGTTTTCATTATCATTGAGCAATGTTTACACAGTGTCAAGGGCTTTTCTGCCTGTCACACCACCCCACCAGCAAGTGGGGTGCAGGATGCACAAGAACCAGGGAGAGAACACAGGCAGGACAGCTAACCCCAGCTGACCAAAGGGATTTTCCATACCATATGACATACTCAGCACACAAGCCTGGGGAAGGAGGAAGTGTTCAAAGTGATGACACTTTGAAGACACCTGTCTTCCCAAGTCACCATTATGCATGATGGAGCCCTGCTGTCCTGGAGGTGTCTGAACACCTGCCTGTTCATGGGCAGCAGTGAATGAATTCCTTGTTTTGTTTTGCTTGTGTGCACAGCTTTTGCTTTACCTATTAAAGTGTCTTTGTCTCAATGCACGTTTTCTCACTTTTACTTTTCTGGTTCTCTCCCCCATCCCACTGTTGGGGAAGTGAGCAAGCAGCTGTGTGGGGTCAAGTCACAGTCTGGGGTTAAACTATGACACAGTGGAAGATTAACTGCATCCTTTTTAGTCCCTTTTTGGCATATCCTAGGTCTACTTACTTATGTTTTGGTACAAGAAAGAGGAGCATTAGCCTCAGTTTGTAAATGTTTATCTGTTAGAGAAGTCATGTTTCTTCTAGGAACCAAAGCCTATAGGGAAGATTTATTTCTTTTAGGACAACAAAGCAAAGATAAATTTACTGTAAGCTATGGTCAGGTTTTCATCTCTCCATAAAGGACTCTGGTCCCAGACTGTCAGATACCCAACCTGAGGACCTAGATGTAGCTGGCTGATAGAAAAAAGAACACACTCCTTATTGCAGGGTGTGTATCTTTTAAAAACATCCTTTGAATAATGAAAATGATCAATGCAATAATTCTACAGCATTTGTTACCACAACAGAGACTGCAGTGCCCCACCCAGCAAAAAGGTGCTTTCAGTAGGTGTCCTTGCCTAACAGTTCAAAACACTACTGAAAATCTTGCACGTGCTTGCAAGGCTGTGAAGGTGGACCAAAGAGTGACTTTTAGTTTATAATGGTTATGTGGGCCTACAAGTAGTCTTCCTGAAGGACAAAAAATTATGTATCACAAGACTGGTCTTACACGTACCAAGTAATTATCCCCATGCTTGGATTTGAGCATTCGAGTTACATCTTGTAGATTATGGAGGTAAGTTTCCTCAGAACAGCTAGCAGGGAAGGACACAGCAATGATCCGCTCTGTGATGTAAGTGAGGTCAAGTTCATAACCTTCCTCCATAATGTGATCAAAGTCTGCACTTCTGTGAAGAAATTAGATGTGGCAGTTCAGAGCAGAGCAGCCAAAACCAAACATAACATATTAATAAGAAGTAACTGCAACTTGAACTCCTAGAGTCAAGCATAAGGTGTTTCCAATAATTTCATTACAATTACAACTCATTAAATACCTACAGAGCTCAAATTATTCAGTGCAGGACACAAATGGAGTTAGCCAAACACCACACTTTTTTTCGCATTAAAACCACAGGGAAAAGAATCTCTGCAACCAGGAGTGCAGGAAAGCAGTAAAATTAATACAAACACTTCTGACAAATAAATAGAAAACATATAGGTACTTATGTCTGCACATCTCTCTCTCTAGAATTCTGAAAATGCTTTACAAATCAGTAGATTCACCAGTGATCTGTAAAACACTGCATACCATTTCAAAACCTGTTCTTGGTAAAACTTAAGTGAATCTAGAACCGGTCCCCAAACTGCAATAGACATGAACATAATCCAATTAATTTCACACATTATTCTACAGATACTGTTTAACTTCTCTTTCTTTCCCAAGTTGAGGGTGCAGCCAAGCACCTTCCCTTGTCCTTCTTAATAGAATAATCAGAAGATTACAGTCATGAAATTAAAAGCAAGCTCAGCAAACATGCCCAGTAGTTTTCCCAGACATGGAACATAAAAATGGTACTTACATAGCAGGTCATGTCTTGCAGAAGACTGAACTCACAGAAATCACAAACACAAACCCACCATGGCACAGTGTGACACTGCTACATAAAATATGAAAGAAATACTTGCCGTGATACTTTGTCACAAGTGAAAGAGGAGTTCTTCGAAGCACTGCTAGAATTCTGGAACAAAGAAAGCAGAAAAGTCAATCCAGAACCTTACTTGCTGCCACTGATGTCAATGTTTCTGCCTTTTTTCCTCGCTTATTATGTGGAAAACTATAAGAGGATATGAGAGGGTCATTGCTCTATGTTTTGAAAGCAAATACTGTGCTTACAGTCAGGTTATGTCTAACTCTACTACCTCTTCCAACTCACTACTGCCAGAAAAGTCTTCTGCGCTGTCTTTTGTGCTCTTCTTGGTAACTGTATTAAATTAAAGAAAACATCGTGGGTTTCTGAGAAGAAGGAGCTTGAATTTCTATAAAAACTTGCATAAGCAAATTCCTCTCAAATAATTTTCTTATGATAATATTGAAATATATAGTCAATATATTCCTGTACATGAGTCCTGAGAATTTACTGTGTAATAATTTATTTTGGTAGTTCCATTTGTTCAGTAATAGTAACTATGTGTGAAAAAGTGTCAAAATATTCTCCCTCATGAACTTTCATGATACAATTTCTCTCACCTAATTGTAGCTGTCTCAGAATTAAGCTCCAGTGTGATTGTCACCCAAGTTCTCAGTGCATAATGGAGAGAAACAGAGGCATCTAGAGGGTGCAGTATTCCTTCCCTCCCAGATAGATTAGTTAAAAAAAAATAAAAAAGGACTGCTACTATTATACTAACATTAAATAAAAATAAATAAAAATATTTACATTTAGCTATATCTATTTCTATTTCACCTTTGCATATATTTTATATATATTTTAATTTA
>NW_008654816.1:0-720 GCF_000695815.1 Acanthisitta chloris
GATGATCTGTAAGGTCCATTCCCACCCATAAATTCAATGATTCTATAAATTCATGAGTGTGTTGAATTACACAGTGGTTGTTGATCTTCAATCAGTGATGCAAAACAACAGTGACAGACACAGCTCAGTGATGAGTCTCAAATTTCTCAATCCTTGCAAGGAATGGGGTAACCTACATCTCAGAACTGTTTCAGGCTCTCTTCAGGCTCAGACAGACATCTGCAGAAACACACTATTCACGTAATACTGCAAAAATTGTCCTTGTGATCTAAGCACTTGCTTAGTGAAAAAAAAAAGAAGGGAATAAAGTGGCAGTTTTAGTGATCAAATCAGATTCTTGCTGGAAACATACACTTTGTGAGAGTATGATTTATGAGCCATGAATATGAATGAAATGAAGATAGCACATAGCTATATAGTGACCTAATAGAGTGTTTCTGAGGCCTAGAGAAAACAAGTGTTGTTGGATTAATAGGAGTTGAATAGGAAGTGCTGTAAGTAGTAGAATTGAAAAGGCTACTGTAAACCAGCTGCAATTAGCTGTTGCATAGAACATGCTGGACAATTTTCTGGCCTTATCTTTTAATTGTTCTTTCAACCCTTGCATCCTTTTCTTTTGCATTGAGAGAAACAATGCAAAACATTTGTTTTCAGGATTTTGAAGAGAGCTATTATTCATTTAGCCTTATAAAAGGAGTCAGGTTTGCTCACTTGCAGAAA
>NW_008654816.1:736-1986 GCF_000695815.1 Acanthisitta chloris
GTGAAACTTAGTTTGATATCGACAATTCTAGCTTGTCCTAGACCTCAACTTGCTAAAACATAAATAGCACTGAAAGATATTGACACTGGAGAGTTGGTTCTCTTGTTAGTATGCATAGGATCATAGAATCATCAAGGCTGGAGACCTCTAAGATCATGGAGTCCAACCATTAACCTGTCACTGCTGGAAACCCTAAACCAGATCCTCCAGCACCAGATCCAGAAATTCTAGCTTGTCCTAGACCTCAACTTGCTAAAACATAAATAGCACTGAAAGATATTGACACTGGAGAGTTGGTTCTCTTGTTAGTATGCATAGGATCATAGAATCATCAAGGCTGGAGACCTCTAAGATCATGGAGTCCAACCATTAACCTGTCACTGCTGGAAACCCTAAACCAGATCCTCCAGCACCAGATCCAGATGCCTTTTCACTGCTTCCAGGGATGGTGACTCCACCATGTCCCCAGGCAATATTCCAGTGCCTGAACACCCTAAAATATTCTGTAAATCATCTACCCTTTGGGGCTTCCTGCAGGCAGAGTCTTTCTGCATTCTCTTTAGGGTCTCTCTTTTATAAATCAGATCTCATTTTTGGGGCTTGCTCAGGCTGAATGATGTGCTGTGTCCAAGAGGAAATCCCTCTTCACTGTCACCTGGGACTCAGGGATGGCTGAGAATTGTGTAAAAGCTCTAACTTGTGTGCAAATGAACACTTAATGGGAGCTCAAAACCATTTTGTCTCCCATGTCTTCTAGTCACTCCCCCAGCTACCTTGTGCCTTGCTGGATCGCACTGCCCCTACCGATCTTTTGCACAATGATGTCAAAAGGGTTTAAAGCAAATTCATCTTGTTTGAGGTCTCCTGGCCCATTGCTGGTGCTCTGCACACTTGTTTCTCTTCAGATGGTGTTAATCTAGAGCTGCAACATCCTCTTGCTGAGTCAGAGAAGGAAAATTCAAGTTGATGGTCAATTCTTTCTTAGATTTAAGAATAACTACATTATTCTCTGCCCCTTGAAGCCTGCTGCTTTTTCAGTGAGATGGCAGGTCTAGGATTCTACTTCATCTTGCTTGTTTTAATAACTGAGCAAGTTTTGGTGCCCTCAATGTAAGGACATGGAACTGTTGGAGCAAGTCCAGAGGAGGCCACCAAGTTGCTAAGAGCACTGGAGCATCTCCCCTCTGAGGACAGGCTGAGGGAGTTGGGGGAGCCTGGAGAAGAGAAGGTTTTGTGGAGACCTCAGAGCA
>NW_008654816.1:2207-5553 GCF_000695815.1 Acanthisitta chloris
TTGAGCAACCTGATGTAGTGAGGAGGTGTCCCTGCCCAGGGCAGGGGGTTGGGGCTGGATGATTTGTAAGGTCCATTCCAACCCCTAAAACTCTATGATTCCATGATTTCTTATGTTAAAGTGAGAAAAGGTACACCAAGACACATCTGCAAAGTTATGCTGTGCATGATGTGAGCACTGGAGACACCTCTTAATCCTTGGCTTTGTGTGCTCAGCATTTTCTCATTCTTTCTTCAAATAGGACATTAGTTTAATATGAGCAAATTACTGGACCCAACACAGTTATTTTTGCTTTCCTAAGAAAAAGTTGTTTTGGTTTTTTGTTTGCTTGTTCTGTTTGGGTTTGTTTGTGGAAATTTTTTCTATGGCAAAAAACAAACTGCGCAGGACAAAAGGGCATCTTTCGTTACATTAAAGCATCTTGGCCACCAGCATGGTGGCTCCAGCTAGGCTGAAGCTCTCACATGCCCTAAGAAAAGGCAAATCGCATCAGTGACAGCTGTACAGGGATGATTTTTCACTCATTGGAGAGACTGTCATAACTCACAGTCCTAAGAGAGTGTCTGTTTCTCACTGTCACTGGTGAGATAAGCTATATTTAATGCTGCAACATCAAAGCTGCCAATTTTGCATTTGCATTTAGTGGTACAGTTCTGACTGGAATACACTGTCTGCCTGGTTTGGGTTTGCAGAGGGGAAAGTGGTAGAATTTGACAGGGGAGAGTCAGATTAGATGTTAGGAGAAATGTTTTTCCTGTGAGGGTGTTGAGGCACTGGGATATTGCCCAGGAAGGTGGTAGAGTCACCATCTCTGGAGGTTTTGAAGAGATGTCTGGGTCTGGTACTGGAGGATCTGGTTTAGGGGTTCCAGCAGTGACAGGTTAATGATTGGATTCAATGCTCTCAGAGGTCTCCTCCAGCCTTGATGGTTCTATGATTCTAATTTCATTAGAAGGGGAAAAGGTCTTGCTTTAAAAAAGTTTCAAAGTGTAGGGTTTGACATTTTAGGATCATTGGACAGGCAGAGATTGAATAATGTGAATTTATATGTTCTCAGCAATGATACATTAAAAAATGTGCATGAGCTGATTGAGGTCAGTCTTCTTATTTGGAAAATTGCTATAGAATCAGTATGTGAAGGGGTTGGAATGGACCTTACAGATCACCCAGCCCCAACCCCCTGCCCTGGGCAGGGACACCTCCTCACTACATCAGGTTGCTCAAAGCTTCATCCAACCTGGCTGTGAACACTGCCAGGGTTGGGTTAGCCACAGCCTCCCTGGGCAACCTGTGCCAGTGTCTCACCACCCTCACAGGAAAAAACCTTTTTCTCACATCCAACCTAGACTTTCCCTCTTCAGTTTGAACCCACTACCCCCTGTCCTGTCCCTGCAGTTCCTAACACAGACTCCCTCTCCAGCTCCTTCTAGGCCCTTCAGAGATTGAAAAGTTGCACTGAGGTCTCCACGCAGTCTTCTCTTCTCCAGGCTCAACAGCCCCAACTCCCTCAGCCTGTCCTCAGAGGGGAGATGCTCCAGTGCTCTTAGCAACTAGGTGAACTTCTCTGGACTTGCTCCAGCAGTGCCATGTCCTTCTTACATTGAGGGCACCAGAGCTGTGTGCACATTCCAGGTGGGATATAGAGCATCCTTGGCTATCTCAGTGCTAAATATAATAGAATATCAACACCAAGCCTGTAGTTTCTCTCCAGTATCAAAAAAAGGAATTTTCCTTATTGGCAATGGAGATGAAATATATATCTGTGACTGTGACAGTGGTGGGGAATGATTAGAATGAGAACATCCTTCTTGATTATCTGTTGGTTTAAATGAGGAAAAATGCATCAAGTTCCTTTCAGGTGCGGGACTATATAACAAAGTACTGATCAGGATTAAGCATCACTTCTTATTTTCTTTAAAAGGCTGGTGAAGTAATTGGAAAACACTGGATAGAGCCTGTTGTACTAAGCCAGCATAAATCTAAAGTACAGGAGACAAACATACAATGGTTACACTTCTTCACTCTCCATGTGTCCTGTGTCTGAACTATTTATTAACTGAAATGTGAATGGGCAATGAAGGGCCAATTTATATGTTACACCAAGAGATGTATTATAACTGCCTTGAGCATTGATTTCCTTCCTTTGCCTATTCTTGATTGGGATATACACACATAGAACAGCAATAATGTGGGGTTTCCTTATCAGATCTTGGATATTTCCCCAGACTGTCTGCAACCATTAACCTTGCATATTATCTGCCTTTAGTGATTAGTACAAGGCACATAAAACCGTATTGATGGCCAGGCCTGGGTGAGAATGGGGAGCTGAGTTATTGGAGGTCAGATTTTGCTGACTTTGTGATACAAATGATAGTATTATGCTAGTCCTGTGAAATTGCTAATTTGTCATTTCTTTCATGGTGTAGTCAATGATGTGGTACTAATGAATGAGGCACATAATTGTGTGATACTGAACTGGAGCTTCTCACTGCTGCCTTCTGTGCCTGTAGTAAGGGGAAGAGAATGTCAAGATTCTCTTTGTTCACTAACTAGTTTCTCTCACATATCTGCTCACTGGTGCAGGTTGATCAGAAACAGTGTAAATAAAGCTAAGGATTTGCAGTTCCGTTTATAAGCCTAACTTATAAAGTTTGGTTGTGCCCATTACTTTTATAAAATCATAGAAATATCAAGGTTGGAGGAGACCTCTAAGATCATCGAGTCCAACCACTAACCTGTCACTGCTGGAACCCCTAAACCCTAAACCAGATCCTCCAGTGCCAGATCCAGATGCCTCTTCAACACCTCCAGGGATGGTGACTCCACCACCTCCCTGGGCAATATCCCAGTGCCTCAACATCCTCACAGGGAAAACATTTCTCCTCACATCCAATCTGACTCTGCCCTGGCTCAGCTCAAGGCCATTCCCTCTAGTCCTCTCCCTGCAACCATGGCAGGACATACATCCCCCACCTCTCTCCAGCCCTGTCAGGGAGTTGGAGACAGCCATGAGGTCACCCCTGAAAGGAACATGATTAATTTTTCCTCATTTAAACAAGCAGATAATCAACCATCTGGGCATAATCCTGAGCAATGTTGGCCCTGCTGGAGTAGGGAGGTTGGACCTGATGACCATTGTGGTCCCTTCCAATCTCACTGGTTCTGGGATTCTAATAGTTGCTGAGAAGGTAGCTGAGCCTCTCATCACATCTGCTTGTTCAGGCTATACCCTTTGCTGATGGGTCTTGCTGCTGTGATGGTAGAGGATCAAAGAAACCCTGACTTTTTAGTGTTTTTTTGAATCAAGTAAAGATAATTAACCACTCAGTGGCTAAAGAACTGGCTG
>NW_008654817.1:0-18709 GCF_000695815.1 Acanthisitta chloris
ATTTGCCTGATTAATAGATTATTATTGCAAGATCTTGAAACTATGTTCGGGGGTACTATAACAATGATCAAAGGGAACTTGAAGTTATGCCTATGGAGGATTGTAATAATAATCAAAAGCAACTGGGATCCATGCTTGGATGAAATCAATAGAATAATAGTAATGTAATGATTAACCTATGGTTATGTAAGAGAAGAGTATAAAATATATCCGTCTCTGATCCATGTCGGAGTCAGATTTGGGTCTGTACCCCGACTCCCAGAGGTCTTCAATAAAAGCACCCATATAATCATTCAGGGATTATGTGTTTTCTACGCTAACACCCCTTGTGACCTTCAGCTGCTTGGCAAAATGAGTGCAGCATTCATCTGTAGCTAATATTGCTTAGTTAGGTTTGTTGGTTTTAGGTTTTTTTAAATGCAATAGAAATTTCCTTTTTTTGCTGATGGAGGCTCCATTTATCCAGGACATGGCTTCATGCTGCAGTGTCTGGCTTTTGTCTATAAAATCTTTTTCTTTTTTTTTTTTTAATTCCCCAAGCAAGAATAACTTTTCCTTTGCAAAAAATTGCGTTATGAGGCAGCTTTGTAAAACTCTGTATTATAATATTTATATGGGAGGAACAAAAAAATGATATGATGCCATTCTAATAAATAATGTAACTTGTATTAGACTCTTCATTATGTGCCCCGGACATTTTCTGAGAGCCCATGGAAAGAATCTGGCTCTGTGTTTGTTACCAGCTAGCGTGTATTATAGAAATATTTTTACTGAATTTAAATCCAGGGGTATAAGATACCATTCTGAATTTTCCATACACAAAGTAGTCATATATGAAGTGAAACTGTCTGCCTCCTGGGCAGAGAAACCAAGCAGCAATCATGCATCTGCAAGTCACAGAAATAAAATTAACTCAAAGTGCCTTTAATGCACATTTCATCTCTCATCTCTATTCTGTTTCAGCTCCCAGGCTTCTGGTTTTGCAATAACAGAGTCTGGAAGTATTGTTGGGTGGGCACAAGATGAATGCTAACAATTATCTTCATCCTGGGGTACTTTTTCCACAAAAACATGAATTGCAGTTAGCACTGTCTCTAGTTTAAAATAATTGTATTGACTCTATGGACTATTGCACTAGTAAAATCTGTGAGACCACACCACACCATACCTCTTGGCCATATCTCTTGGCACTTGGAGCAGGCTCACCTCTGCTTTTTAAATGTTTTTGAAAGCCCATTTACCATGTGTCCACAAATTAGTTTCTGACTTTGCTATCCACACTCAAGTATTTTGCACTAACTGTTAATTTGAACCTGTATGTTAAACTCTGGGGAATTGTTTGGGTATGGTTTTTTGAAGCAGATTTGAGCTAATTAAGCTGTGAAATCACAGGCTATTCTGAAAATCAGACTTGGAATTTATTTTGTTCCCTTCCAGAGGGCTTGTTTTTTTTGTTTGGGCTTTGGGTTTTTGTTTGCTTGCTTTTTTTTTAATATGTGCATCCTAAGCTCTGGGCTTATGTACAAAAACTTTTAGAGTATTAGGACTGCAGCTCAGATACCATAGTGATAAGGGTGGTATGACTCTGCAGGGACTGATCCACCCAACAGCACTACAACTTGATCATTTTCCATCAGGCTTCAGTTGGTTACAGAGAAGGCTTGGGAAAAACTTTTCTTCATTGGAAAGTCACTGCACAAGGTTTCCCCTTGGACATAAGAGCAGCAGAGAGGAGGAGGATTTGCTGAAAGCTGCCCCAGCTCAAGCACTCTACTGCATCATCAGCAGTGCACTACTGTCCATGGCAAGAAGCAGCCTACCCAGTGAGTGGAGCTGGACTAAGTAACTCAGTCTGCTAAGTGCCACTGCAGTTTTGGTCACTCCTGAAGCCACATACAGCTCCACTTTCATCTGCTATGTGATGGCAAGCCAACACCTTCTGGGTTAACTGCAGATGCCTATGCAGGTGGTGGACTTTGAGGACAACACTGTCTCCTACCTCTATCCTCCTTTTGCTTGTCTTGTTAAAAATCGGTTAGAGGAGCAACTCATTTTTAGGCACTGGAAAGGTTTTGGCTGGGAAAATCAGTTAGAGGAGCAACTCAATTTTAGGCACTGGAAAGGTTTTGGCTGGGGGTGGTTGAAGGAAGTTGTCCCATGAGCCAGCAGCTGGATTTCTGTGGGTCTGATTATGCAGCACAAGAAAATTTTTTGATCTTTCAAAGTTAAGACCCTGTTTTATCCTCTATTATGTCACTGAAGACTGTGTTATTGAAAAGGATGTGAGACCAGCACCAAAACCTGTTAAGTCAGAGTGTATACTGGTGTTGAAGTATAGGACAGGCTGTAACATAAACTCAGGATTTTGCCAAAGTGTATACTGGTGTTGAAGTATAGGCCAGGCTGTAACATAAACTCAGGATTTTGCCAGACTAGGTAACATAATTTGCCATGCATTATGTTCCATATTAACTCCTCATGGACGAAAGCCTGACCATTTGCCTGAAACCCCACATATTCTGCAGCATTTAGACTCTGTGAGGAAGAGAGAAGGAAGGAACCTTCAACCCAAAGACCTTTTTCATCTGTTTAATTTGGATCCTCATTTGAAAAACAGAAAAAAGCTAGACAGGTTTCCTATTAGTAATTAAGGCTTAATTGAATGATTATTCATGTGACCTGGCTGAGAGGTTCAGACAGAGAAAGGTGTCTTAGATTTTTGAAATCTTGGCAAAAAAAAAATGGCTGGAAGCCTCCTTTCAAAATCTCCACCTTTACACTGACCTTTGTAGAGCTATCCAAGTAGTGGATCAGCTTGTGGAACTATAAAAAAACAACAGAAGGATTTGTATTTATATGGCAGTACCAGTTTGTACTGTTCTTAAAAAGAAATAATAAGATGGATAAAGAGATGTGCTTTGAAGCTGTAAGTCAGATGTCTGTTTACCAAGTCCCAGCCTCCTGAGGGAACACATTTGGGCTAGGAATCAGGAAGGAAGGCTGTCAAGAGCTTTCCCATTGATTTCCACAGGGTACCTCACTGCATTTTGATGGCAGCAAAAGATTCCCCAAAGGGGCAGAAACATTTTGTCAAATACTTTTGTATCTCCAAGGCCTGGTTTGGGTTGTCAATGAACATCCTTACTGAAACCACACTGGTGCATTCCCACCTTGAAAAATGCACCCTACTTTCTGCCAAATTTCAGTAGGGGCAGAGGAGTGGTCATCATTCAAGTGAAGTTTATAGTGACATTACCAGGCTTTTACCCCAAGCAGCATGAGTAGCACAGCTTGGCCAAAACAAAATTCAGGTAGGTACCTGCAGTTGCTTCCCAGGTGTGCTAGGTTCCCAGGAAGATATGCTGCCATCCATTCAAGCAGAACATAAACAGGCTTAATTAGCACAGGATTGGCAAGAGACCATATTTCTTTTCAGCGTAAGTTCTGTTTATAAGCAGCCACTTGAGGACTTTTCAAAAAGGTGTTTATCCGTAAGAAATCTTGGCGAGAATAAAAGGAAGCTTTTTGGAAGCCTTCTTTTTGCTATTAGGTTATTTTAATAACATTTACTTCCTGGGTTGCTATTGCTCTTCCATGGTGAGTAGGTGCCTTCAGCAACCCTGCTCACAACAACTTCAAGAAATACTTGGTCAAAATTGCTCTGTTTCCTGAGCTTTAGCTTTCCTGCCTCTCTCTGGAAAGACAGCAGAGTTCAGCTCTTGTCTTCCCTCCCAGCCTTTGCTGCTCCTCCATTTTTTTGCTGTGAGGTGAAGGAATAAATGCTGGCTGATAAAACTCCACCTTATCAGACAGTTTAATGGACTGTAAATCCTGTCTGTCACCCAGAAGGAACCTGAACATCTATACAGCAAGCTCATGGTGCCAGGACAATGGCTAAAATGTTAGGAAGCCTATAGTATAAGACAGTCAGCAATAAATATGCATTCCCATGCTCTTAAAGTAATCAGTGGAGGGATCAGATCCAGGTGAGATCTAGGTTGTTTTGGATGGCACTGTCCACAGTACCTTCACAGGATGTGTAAGAAGTGAAGTGAAAAGATTCAGTGTTTGGAATAAACAGGTTGAATTTTAAAGGTTCTTTTGACTTCAGTGGTCCTTTATAGTTCTGGCATCGCTGTGTCTCATTGTGACTTTAAAGTTGCTTCCTTTCTAAATAAAAGGAAGCATGTCCATGATAACAGACAGAAAAGAAGACTGGTACCTCTGTTCTCCTTCTTCACTGTCAGGAGACCAAAGGGACAACCACTGAAATTTAGAAAGAAGAGTTTAAAAAATAATTTGAAAGCAATTTTTTTGGCGTTTTGTTCCATTCAAATTACAATGAAGCCTCAAGGGGGGGAGTGACGGGTGGGTACCAGATCAGACACAAGCAGTAAAGTACAAGCAAAAGCAATAGGCAAGATTTCCCCTTCAATAATTAGGAAGTAATCCAGCCATATCAATACACGATAACAGATAGCTCTATTCTGAAACATTGAAGTACAAGCAAAAGCAATAAGCAAGATTTCCCCTTCAATAATTAAGAAGCAATCCAGCCATATCAATACACCATAACAGATAGCTCTATTCTGAAACATTCATCCTGCACAGCCAGTTCCTTTCATTACAGCCATAGATAATCTGAAGACAGCTCTGCCCAGGCTACCAATCTTAAGCAACTGCAACAGGTTGTTACACAAGTCTCTACATTTTCAAGTTATGTCCTAGAACTGTTTCTACACTGCTCTCTAAAATGCATTTTCTTAGTGGCCAGTAGCTGATCATTTGTAGTTTGCATTCATACCCTTGGGGTCTCTTGTAGTTTTGGCATCTGTCATCTTGTACTTTTCAGGTGTATCTGTCACCCTTCTGTGATCTTCCTCAGCAGCCTTTAACATGTCACTTTTGAATAACACAACTATTGTTTTGTTAGTGCAGCCTAGTCCCTCTACAAAAATAATGATCCATTAGGAGATATGGATACATGGCTGTATCATTGCTGTGCTAAGAAAGCTGTTTTACAACAGTCTCATTAGTCTGTCACAGGATACTGTTACTGCCAAGAATAAGTAAAATTAAGAAAAGATATCAGACATCTGTTTAAAGATTGAGACTACCTAGAGATTTCAGTAATGACAGCTATAACTTTGGAAAGACTGTCAAGCAATACAGAAGGACAATTAACTTTGGTGGTTAAGCCAAAATCTACTAGAGAATGGGCAGATAACCCCACAGTCTTTGAAGCACATAACAGCAGCCCTGAAAGGTGCCCAATACCACTTTACAACTGTAACTCATGTCTGGCTCCTTGGGGTGTGCTCTGATAGTGGTTGCTGGAGCAGCTCTGCTGGGATGTCCTGCCACGGTCTCCTGTTGCTTTGAGGTAGGCAAGGAAATAGGAGCCAGTCGGGGGAGGACATTTGAGTTTAGTCAAAAAGGGAGAGCTACAAAGAGGCTTAACCTGTTTTTAAGCAGTTATATAGGAAATGGAGGCTTGGCAATACTCCCCAGTCTAGCAATTTGAGGTATAAAACACATCCGTCATCAGGGAGGAGATGTTAGGCACTGTAAGATCAAAATAGGCAAAACACTCTGAAAGCAACAGTAGCTAGTCATTGGAGCAGTTTGTGAAATAGTGGATTCTCTGTCCTTGCATAGAGATCAGGAGTTTTCTCCTTGAAAAGATATTTTGATTCACTCAGCCATTTACTGAGGATTTTGTGGTAAGTAGTTTAGACCAACCAAACCCAGTGGTCCCTTACAGGTCTGGCACCTCTATGTGCTGCTTTCACTCTGACTTCTCAGCAAAACTGTGAACATAGAATCTGACTTTGTCCGGTTTAATTTCATTTCTCCTCTCTAGGAAGCATGTTTCACTGACCTGTGGTGCTGGCCAGACACAGAAGACATACTTCAGAAGAGAAAGGGCTTTGAGCTTCATGCTTTTGCAGGGTCAGGCTCTCTGCACTTGCTATTTTACTTGTTCATCTGTACAGTCAGAACAGATATGTAAAGCTATAAGCCTGTGGCTAATTCTGCCCTACTCCACCACAAGGAAACAAAGGTGTAGTTCCATGTGTTTGTGTAGAAACTGCTTCAGAAACTACATGAAGACCAGTAGAAATCCTGCTGGCTTGGTAAGCAAGAAGGCTTGGCTTGGTTAAAGGATTTGCCCTGCTCCTGCTGTTCATCCACACCAAAGGGAATTTGCACCAGCTGTGTGATGTTGCAGTGAAAGTTTTCTTAGGAATATGTATTTGCTGCTGACTTCTGCTGCTTCATGTGTCTCTTTGTGCCAGGCTGCAGGAGGAGAAAGAAACTTGCAGCACCTGAAACAAAGGTACAAAGAGGGCAGTGGGATCATTGGGGAACCATTTCTTTTGCTGGCAGGGGTCTGTGAAAAAAAGCCTCGATATAGAATAGAAACAGTATGTGGGGACTAGAAGTGTTTTGTTTCCGTTTGCAGGGCTGGCAGACAGTGCTGTCAGACCACAGGGTGGCAATATTTAGACTCAGTGTGCAGAAGTTAGCCATTTGAGGGAGTCATGGTGTGCTCAGTATGGGGAGTAGATAGAAACAAAATGACTTTGGTTACTGTTCCAGTTAATACTTTGTGTTCTTTATTGTATTTTGTGCAAGGCTATCGCCCCTCTCTGATGAAAACAGCAGTATGTCCAAGGATGCAAATTGTATCTGTTCTGGCCTGCTTTCTCCTAAGTAAAGTCTGTACCTGTGTTTATGTATCATATGCTGTGTCTTTTCCACAAGGAAAACTAGCCACCTTTGGGTGAAAATATCTTTACGTACTGGTTCTATGAAATAATGATGTTCAATAGCAGAGTCAAAACTTCATAAAAGATCTTTGTGGAATAAAATGAATAAATTGTATGTTTCTGGTTTATTTTGTTTTGTTTTCTAATTGATGCCAGAACTATAAGGAGAAATCAGTGGTAGAAAACATGTTTTTTTTTTTTTTTTTTTGTAATGATGCCAAATAGATAACCTTTTGCTAGTATATAGGAATAGTACCAGGATACAGAGTGCTGTCTTTCTTTAAATTACCTTTAAGAGCACAGATCAAAATCTAAACTCCCTTTTTATGTTTACCTTTGATTATAGCATGAACATACATTGCTTATAATATTGTTGATGTAGATAAAATAAGTAGGTTTAAGCCCTATTTAGTTTTTCTATCTCTCCTACATATACACTGCTATAAATTGGATGGAGAGAGGGTGCCAGTAGCTATTCTATCTCTCCTACATATACACTCCTATAACTTGGATGGAGAGAGGGTGCCAGTAGCTATAAGTGCCCTGACAACTTTATTTCCATCCTGAAACACATGAATGTTTGCCTGTGCCTACATATCTGAAGGAAGAACTTAGTGTTGCTTAATAAAAGCCAAAAGTTTTATTAGCTATTCAGGCTTCAAACAGTCTTTCATGTAATGGAGAATAAAATAAATATTCTACTAAGCTAAACGGTAGAGAAGTTATTGTGGGTGGTGACAGAGTTGAAGCATGCTGTAAAAAAAAGCAGTATATAAACAGAGGCTTGTATATTTTTTTTATGTGTTTGGCCTTTGTTCCCTTAGTGAGAATCCTGCCACAGATCAAGGGTTTCACCCGAGGATGAAAGGTCATGTCTCAGTTGGCTAGCTACCTCAGGCATCCCTGAATATTCAGCATCCTGTGAGAACTTAGCACAGTTACTGAACTGGAAAAATGACCTGTTTCTTGAAGCTGTAGGTTTGTATCTGAGAGCTGGTGAGCTAGATGAATTTCACTGGATATCTGCTGTTTAATTGTGGCTGGCATTGTGGGGTAGTTAATTGGGTTTTTTTGTCTCTTATAAGTTTCTATAAAATGCCTGCTGCTTTAGAGAAACATTGTGTGTAATGGAATAGTAAAAGGTGTTGATATTTACATAGAATAGGCTACTTCATTGAAGAACACCATTTAAAAAATGAAGTAGTTGAAACAGTGGAACATAAATGCAGCTTGACATAATAGAGGAGAAGTACAAGCTGGTGAGGAATTGGGATCTCTCTTCTATTTAAAATGTCCAGCACAGCATTTCATCAACAGCCATTATCCTGACAAGGACTAATATGCTAGGTTTCCACTAGGATTTATTATGTGGATTTACAGATGAACAATTCTTGCCCTCTCTATGCAATCTGACTTAAAACTTTACACTGCCTCAATTCTGCTGACTTGGTATTGAACTAGGAGAGCAAAAATTTAACAGAAAGGGCTTTCAGACTGAACTCCAAAAGTACAGTGAAAACTGAAATAAGCCTTGCAATGAGGACACTCATTAGCTAGGGTGTAAGGGCATTCAGCAGGCAATATTAACTTAATTTGGTATAATCTGAAACTCTCTCAAAGTCCCTATTATCTAGACATCCATGGAAAACCCTGGACCAGTGTTTCCAGCGTGACATGTGCACTGCTATGGTGATGTGCCTTGGTTGACCAGCTGGAGGCACCAGTGCTGGAAGGGTGACTCCTGTTCAAGAGGGACCCTGTAGTGGCTGAGGGGAAACATAAATGCTACTGTGTCAGAGCTTTTGCTCTTGGCACAGAGAACATCTTCATTTGTTACCATTACAGGGTGAGTTGTGGTTCAAACACAAAATGTTTGACCTTTGACCAATGTCA
This sequence comes from Acanthisitta chloris, assembly GCF_000695815.1. Taxonomy (NCBI): domain Eukaryota; kingdom Metazoa; phylum Chordata; class Aves; order Passeriformes; family Acanthisittidae; genus Acanthisitta; species Acanthisitta chloris. Next base: position 8,667 of record NW_008654817.1, read on the forward strand.
ACTGTGGTTAGGGAGCTGATGCTCAAATCATCCGTAACTGGAGAGATCAAGTGACTCCATCTAAAGAGAGATGCAAAACTGATCACCTTAACATGACAGATCCAGCTGTGCTTGCCACCTGAAAACTCTTTGGCCTGGGAGCTTCTGGCAGCAGCTGATTAAAGAGACTCAGAAATTACTTATTCAGAAGTAAGTGATCATTATTCTCTCAGAGGTATATAGTGTGCAGAGATGTAATGTTAAAGAGAGGCCAAAGTATCTGCACCTCTTTTGTAGGTTGGGGCCTGAAGGAGCATCTCCCTAGATCCATTTGCTTTAATGCCAGTCTTTCATTGCATGCTTTGGTAATATCCTGTGAGCTCAGTTATCGCCATCTCTGGCTGGGAGAGGTAGCTGTTTGCTGCTCTTTCACCCTTGCTGCATCCTGGCTGACCTCTTGCAGCTGAAGGCTACTTGTTTTCCTACTTCCTATTATTATTGTTATCCTTTTGTGCTGTTTCTGATCGCTGTGGCTTTGACAATCTGATTCCTTGCAGTGCCCTGTTGCGTGGCTCCCAGCACATAGAAGCTCCCCATCACAACGCCCAGCCTTTTTAATGTGTGTCTCCAGAAACTGTTTGCTTCAGGTATCTTATTTCTATTATTGTTTTGTTTCCTGTTTACAGGCAAATAAAACTTCAGTGCCCAGTCTTCATAAAAGCAATTGGAACAGCCAGTTCCATTTACTCTCTCTGCTGCTACAATCTTCCTCCACATCAATTTCCAGCTGCTGTTCTGGTCCTGTGAGGCAGTGCCTGAGCAGGACAACCTGCTGTAACTTATGTAGACAGGCTTGCCCACGCTGCCTCCAGCATGGGAAGAGTACAAAAGTGAGCTTCTAGACAGTACTGTACTTTCTCTGTAAATGGCCCCAAGTCCTGCTGGGTCTGGCAGTCAGTGGATTAAAATGTTGCTGTTGCAACACTGGAATAAAAAGCAAGTCTGTGTTTCTTTGTTGCTGGATCGCCCCTTGGATCCTACTTAGCAGGGGTATTCAGTTTCTATTTCCAGCTTTCATATTGATTTGGCATATCGGCTTTAAGGAATCCAAAGTAATTTGTGTTTAAATAGCACCCTGGTTTTATTTACATATAAAACTTCTAAAGTGAAAAATGCATTAGACAAATCTAAACCAACTTGGACCCCTGGGGAATTTAGCTTCATCTGCAATTTTAGTCTCCTTCTCCATCATCTGCTAAGAATGTGTGCAGTTACAGCAGAAAACCCAGCAGCAGCACTCAGATTCAGAAAAGTAGCCCACAAGGACATATGGCAGAACTGCCAGTTCCTTGGTTTCCCCAGATGTGCTGAGCTTCCCCAAAAGCATTTTTTGCTGCCGAAGGACATGGTGTCTGAAGAAGACAATACATCTGCGTTTTAAGTTTATGGAGAGAGAAAGCAGTGAAATACAAATTCAATAGATGGTTCCTAGAGAACTTCATTTTTGCCTTGTAACTTCCCTAGAATCTCAGCCATGGTCATACTGACATCTTGTTACAGGATAGCTCCATGGAGTTTCCATATAGCAAAGTAAAGATGCCAAAGTCTGCTGGGACTCTGAGCTCCTTGAGAAGAGGACTGTATCATGGGCTCTCTCCATGACCAGGATCCTAGCTAAGTGATCTGACAACCACAAATAATGAAAATCTCTGAGCAAGGAACTACCTTGTTGCTTATGTGGAAGCCAACATTGAAGTAGTGACTGGCAGTTAAAGCAATCCTGTATTTATCTGAATCTCTACTTCCAAGGAAAAGGACTTCGGAGCAGGTTTTCGTGCTGTGCTGAGCACTTCAAGTAACCACAGTGCTGAACAGAGCCTCCAGTGCTTTTCAAATGTGTGTGCACTTTATGTAGCCTGGGTATTCCTTGGTGCAGAAATTGGTCTCCTGAAAAGGAAATGCTTCATTTCATCTGATATTCCATCAGTTTGGAAGCTCAGATATTTAACACCAAATCCTTCTTTCATCAGTCACAATTTAAATTCTCGTTTATCCCTTTCATAGAAGGCAGCAACCAAGACTGGTTTGTCTCCTATTCCATTTTTTCCCCACTCACATGGATGTTGCACTTTGCCTACAACAATTAAGTACCTTTACTTCACAGCTTTTCAATTTTCTTCTGCAATTATGAAGACTAAACCCATGTTAAATAAGAGGTGCAAACTCACTTGCTATTATTTCAATAACACCTTAACAGGGTAAGATAGAAATCAGTCCAAACTCTTGTCTCAGATTATCTCTCTGCCTTGATTATGTCTATAAAGCAAAAATAGTGTCAAGCAGATGTGAAATGAAGGAACTTCAGCTTTATGCAAAAAGAGAGAGGGAGTTACTAAGCTGAACAGAACATGTGAATGATGCTCAAAGACATGGGGTACATTTAATTTCTGAATGTTGTATGGGCTGAATGCTGTATGTGCTTTTGGTACAGGTAGGTAAGAAGTAGAGTTTGAAATGCATAATGTATCTATTCATCAATATTCTTGGTATCTGTCTTTGACACAACTTTTGAACAATCCTTAATGCCCATCGCTAGGAAGCTTCCTCCCTGTTGAGAGGGAATATTGCTCTTATGGTGGAGTTCTGCCATCTCTTTTTGTAAGTCACTTTTTCTCCCAGCTGGAGAAGAAGTAATAGTGATAAAATATCTAATGAAAGTCTTGATGAGCTCATTAAGCCTTTTGTCCTTACCATGAGTGTTTAAAACCTGTTTACATTTTCTATGAAAGCAAGAGACATCACTGTTGGATTTGACTCAAGTGTTTCAGACATTGGAAAGTGAGAAGGGAGAGTGTCACTGATCATGAAAAATGCATTGAATTTAACATGCATTCTGGAATAGTGCAGTGTGTGCACAGTTTACAGCAAATATGGAAGTATCCATTTGATTCTGGACTGTGATGCATAAGAATTTTCCCTCTGGTTACACAGTAATTTACACTTGGATTCTATAATGACTCATCAAGGTATCTTGAAATAACAATTTCTGGAGAACTAGTCTAACTTTGTATATGAAACAGCTGAAGGTATCCCAGTTCTGAAGCAGCTGGACTTGTATCAGCCAGGGACTTCAAAGAGCTTGGATCTTCTTTTGTGGAGTCCCTCAGGGAATCCTTAGAGATTATTGAAAGTGAAATGGGTTTGCAGGAATGAAAAAAAGCATCATATAAAGTGAGATCAAGAAACCATCCTTGAAATGCTGTATAAATTGGATATGAAGCACACTCTTCAGGTGTGCTTCTTATGTGCTCAGAGGTAAAATAAGAGGTATAACTTTTATTCATGGCTGCTTATTTCTTGTTGTCTTCTGTGGCTCTAAGCATTGTTAGATATGATATATAATATGCTGTACTTTGATATTATGTTCGAAGTTGCAAATCTGCTGAGAAAGATCACATAAACCTAGTAATAATATTCCCACCTACTGAAGTAAATAGTAGAAGAGAATAAGGCACATTCACAAATCAATTTAGAATATAGTTGCTGTACCACCAGAAAGATGCTGCTCTCTTCCCTAATGGAAAGATATGATAATATGGCTCATATGTCACTCACATTCCATAAAGCATTGCTTTCATGACTTGTAATTTCATTTTAGCTTAAAGGAAGAGATGGCCTGCATTGTGGGGTGTGTTTTTAGTTTATGTTTGGGTTTTTTTTTAAATAATTTTGTTTGGGGTTTTTCATTTGTTTTGTTTAGTTTTGAGGTGGTTTATTTTCTCTTCTCTATTACCAGGAGACTGTTGTTTGGGGTTTTTTTCAGGGAAGAAATGCAGTAACGGCCAAGGCAAATGTTGTAGTGAAACTTCAGTAATATACTTCTATTGCTTTTTCTGTTGTCTGAAGTCAGGAATGTTGCTGTCTATGAAAAAACATAAATTACTTCTCTGTATAATAGCAAAACCAGACAGGAATTCTCAGTCTTCCTTTCAGTGCAGTACTGATGCCAGAAATACTGTGTTACAAAACAATGCGTAAACAATTTTGTAATTATGCAATGCCTCTGGTATATACTCTTATAATAACTTACCATACAGATTTTCTTAAAATTACCACAGGAATTAATTCACTCTAGAAATGCTAACAAAGGATCTACCTCTATTAACTACTTCCTTTAATTAAGAAATTAATTAAATTAATTAAATTAATTACTTTTTCTTAAAACTATGGGGAAAATTCTCTTGCAAGCAAGAAGTATCATGCTGCAATTGTGGGATCTGTCTGCAGTTCCCTATTTTTTCATAGAAGTGAGTTTTGGGACCCTGGTGCATTGTTCGTGCCATGTTTGCTTCATATCGTACTCCTCAAAGTGCTGTCCTTCTGGAGCTGAGGCTCCATGACCATTAGTACGAGCTCTGGCCTCTGGGATGCAGCAGGATACATTTATTTGACTCAATTGTGGGCATATGACTGCATTTCTTTTGACTTGGGCAGGATATGTGATAGTTTTGACTTCGAGGATTTTACATCTGCCTAATACTGGCTGCTGAAGACACTCTCAACCATAAAGCATCCTATCAAAAAACTTAACCTATGGCAGTCTGAATACATTTGGAGGATGTGTCCTTAGTGGATCTGTGTTTTGCCTCATGTAGTGGGTGCACATCTCATCTTGCAGAGGCATCTTTAAAACCCAATTTACTGTTTGCTGAATCATGACACATCCTTGCAAGTAGACCTGTTAGTTAGCTGGGCAATGTCCATTTTCATGTAGTCTTTAGCCTCTCTCAGTCACTGAAATACATTGGTCATTGGAATTTATCTGGCCCACAGATGGCTCATATAAAAGTCACCCTGTGATAATGTTTATATTAACATTTTATTTTTTTTTTAGGAAAGCACCAGAAATTAATTTCTTACTTGCATCAAGAGACTAACCTGGCTACCTACTGCAAAATTTCTGTATTTTAAAAAGAAAGATGGGCTTCTAGAGATTGAGATAAATCCCAGCAGCTTTATGACCTACTGTCTGTGTTTGAGTGAGCTGGCTGCTGTTTTCCTACAGGGCAACATCTTTGTAGTTTAAAGCAACACTATTGGCTATGTAATACTACAATACACAGAGATGACTGGATATTTTCTAGCTTTACAAGAAGCAAATGTTGTTCTTAACTTTTCACCTCTGTTAAAGCTACCTCTTTAAATGTGTACAACTCTGCAGGTCAGATTTCCATTTGATTTATCTGTCAAAATACAAAATAAAATAGTAATATTTTAAGTTTTCTGCCAAAACTATTCACTGATGTTATCCAGAAGATCCAGTCATAGACTGGAACCACATCGTGTTCTACAGAAAAAAGCAAGATGCTGCCCTCCCTACATCAGAAGCTTTTGTGGCAACTGTTGAAAACCATCAGTCCAATATAGGGAAGAAGTATGAATAGGTCATATATTCTGAAACAATGTGGAGTCTCTTTTTTTGGTGAAATTTTTGAAAATATACAGCCCTAATAATCATATCTTACACATGCCTCAGATAGCTAGAGTCCAAAGGTCAAGAGGCAGATCAAAATATAATATATAATCATGAAATTATAAAGACAGAATCTGGGGTGGAGGGCTAGCCATGATGTAAAGCATGCCTCAAAACATATAAAATCCAAATACAGGATAAGAGACAACAGATATCCACAAGAAATACAGGTTTGAGTTAATTTTTTGATCATATACTAATAACTATTCACTGTAGGTATTTAATATTCAATATTTGAAATTAAAATTGTGTAAGGTATAGAATACAAACATTCGTAGTGTTGTTTCTGAACAATGACTGAACATTTACATAAATAGGGTTTTTTGACTGAACATTTACATAAATAGTGTTTTTATCTCCCACTTAGGTGAGAATACTTCTTTATTTTAAGAACACAAAGACAGAAACTTCACCATTTTCCTGTGTTACCAGGGTAGCAGATTCAACTAATTCAGGAGGAAAAAAATTGAATACACGAAAATAAGTCTTAACTGATTTATATATAGACTTACAATCTATTTAACTTAATATGTGAGAGTAATGAAAGGGATAGCAAGATCAAAAATAAGTCAATGATCTATTCCCATGAGGAGCTGACTTTATTTGGCTTAATTATTAGGGTACTGGTTATTTAACAAGTTAGGTACCATAAATATCTTAACCTGCTTTTCATTTTGTTCATGGACATTGACTATCATAGGTAATTCCAGAAACAATCATGTGGATATGGTGGTCAGCATCTTCAGGTTAACTATTCTTTTACAGAATAAAGCTTGTTTATAGATGGGCTTTAATAGGTCTGCAACCTACTTGTTCTTGAGATGATTCTGTGATGCTGCTCTGATTTCCTGTGATTTGATGTCTCCCATGGGTGTGCTGCTGTGTGCAGTTATTCAGCTTGGCTGCAGTTGCTCTCGGAATGCAGGAAGTACAGAATTGGAGACCTTTCAGTATTATACACCACAAAACAATCAATATTTTTTCATGGCGTGTCCTAAAATTACAGAATAGGTTTACAGTAGAAACTAATCTGCAAAGCCACTCTTACTGCTTTCTTGTGCCAAAATGTTCATGGCTTATTAATGTAACAACCTGTGAGCAATGTTAACACTTATTTGTAAGATATTTGATGCACTTGACACATTTATGCCATAGGTTTTCCTGTTCTTTATCAGCTAATACTATATTTTATATTTATAGCAAATTTTATTGAGCTATTAGTAGAATGTAAAAAAATGACTGGGAACTGTAAAATAACCATGATATCAACCTGTAAGAACTTTTCAGCTGCTCCCACTCTCTTGTGGATTCTCTGATAGGGTTCCTACAGTAAAATATTATGTTTGTGTACATGGATATTGTATGGCAAATTGCTTCTTTGTCAATTCAGGTTGTACTTTTGTGGCATTTTGTATGTAATTCCACAATTCATCTCCTGTCAGATGTACTCTTTAGTGTTCACACAGGAAATGCAGGCCTCTCTAATACCACATCTGTCATGATGAATCTAGTTTTATAAAATTAAGCATGTTTTCTAACATTTTTCTCAAAGAAAAGCATCAGAAAACTAAATGGAAAAATAGTATCTTTGGAAATGCACGTCGAGGTGAAACAGGTAACTGTTAAAACTTGGATGCTTAACTTAAGTAACTGCTAAAACTCTTCATGATCATCACTGAATAAGTATATTATCTCTGGTTCCTTAAAGCAATGTGCATTTTATTACCAAGAATGAGCTGGAAAATTCTTTCTGGCATGTAGGTTTTAATAAACTTGCTCCATTATTTGAATGCTGCAGCAGGTTTAAAAATGCATGAAAGAGTCTGTATGTTTTATAATATGACTAAAATATTTGTGTTTTTCTTTTTTCTGAGTACCTTGCAAAAGCATACTCTAGTTTTTCATACTCTCATTGAAAAAACCCCACACCATAAACACATCAAATAAAAGATAAAAAAAGTTGTCCTTAGCATCAGCCTGTCCTTCTGAAATAAATGTATTGTGTAGCACAAAGGTATTTTGGCATAATTTCCACTAGAACTGAACTGTGTCAGGCAACTGCTGAATGACTGAGTATATTATGAAGTGTGCGAGTGTTTGAGCTGTACTGAGACTCATAATCAAAAAAGGGCTCTGACTGTAGATCAAAACCAAAAAAGTCTGTACAGAGACCTCAATTAAATTCTTGTTCTGGGAGAGCTGCCTACTTCACTTGCTGACTGTCCTCAGCAGTCAGAGAAACACAGGGGAAAAGGGGAAAAGGCAGTGGTTCTCTCCCACTCTCTGGACTCAGTGTGGCTCTGGGGCCATCACCCACTGCACTCTTAGGATGACACTCGAACCTTTCCAGCCCTAGCAACTGACTCCCTCTCACTGTAAATGGGAAAAATCTTTTCTGTTTTTCCTTGTTTCTTCTGCCTGCTGTTTCAGGAACCTTTCTAGATTTTATTTCTCATGTACAGTTTGTTTCAAGTGATGGATATCTCCCCTCACATCCCCAGGAAGATCACTCCATCCCTGAATGCAACCTACTGCCAGGTATTATTTCCTGCTTCTTGAGCTTGCTCTTTCCTCAACTCCACTGGATCCCTGTCCTGCAGAAGCCCAACAAGCTGCTCTCTGCACAGTTCCTCCATGACTGATGATTTTGTATACATTCATCTTATTGGGGTAGCCCAAAATGAATTTACACAAGTGACATCTGTATATAATTTGTGCATAATTCAGCCTTTTATGTACATATGGAAACATTTGTATAAATATTTACACGGCTTTCATATATACATAATTCTGAGGCAACTAAGTAAAGCATTTTAAAACCAGAAATATGCCATTAAGGGATGCAAGGCCAACTCTGCAGGACATGGCATAATCTACTTCAGTTACTACTAAATTACATTCCTCTCTTCCACAGAGTTGTTCGTTTAGAGAAAAGACAGCATGTCCAGTTGGTCCTAGGTATTTGGAGTGCCTTTCTCCATGAGCAATATCTAACAGCAGAGACCTGACAGCAGCAGAAACCTCGTTCTCTGTGTCTGGGCATCCCTGCAGTGTGGGCTTGTCTTACAGAAGTGCAGTGCTGGGATAATGCAATTGGGAGACTGCATTGCCTGATGTAGTTTCTGAAGGGCTGCTGAGTGAAAAATGATTGACAGGAGACCCCAGAAGAGAAGAAAATGCTTTTAAATGGATATTCCAGGTGTGGTCAGTGCCTGGAGTGTGTGAAACCCAGAGTGTTGGGCAGAGAGAGGTACAAGTCCACTGAAACCAACAGTACTGCCTCTGCCTGCTGAATCTTGCCTGCTTTCCTTCAGTTCAGCTGGTGCCCCACACCAGGATGGAAAAAGGCTTTTTTTACCCCACGGAAAGTTGCACACCATGAAAGCAAACTGGGGCCAGGCTCTGCTAGTGACCTGCATGGCTTCAGGCAAATGAAGTTGCTTCTCAGTGCTTCCCACTCCCTGTGTCTCTCCTCTCCGTCTCATCTATTTGTTGGAAAGCCTTTGAGGTGGGATATGACCCCGGGTGTTTGGAAGCACTCAGCACAGCAGGGCTCAGATTGTGATCAGGTTTTCTAGGGCAGTGGTTTTTAATCTATAGTCCACTGACCCTTGATGGTTCAAAAATTGCTTCTAAGGGAATGATGGAAAGTACAGCAGGAAAACAAACCTATTTCAGAAAGGCCTAATGCAATTTCCTGGGGGCAGCAGCTCCACTGCAAGTTTTGCAGGGGTCCACATAACCAAGGCTGAAGCTTGGTTTTATTGAGTTTGGCAAATATAAATTGTTGGCAGAAATAATTTTGCTCACTTAATGATATGTTGTTATCTGGTATTTACAGGCTATGCATCTACATATGGTGTGTTTTATTTATAAACACAAGCAGAAATACATCTGTATTTGTTTTCTATTGGTCTGCTATCTTTCTAACATGAAAGAGTCCCTGCCAGTGTCATGAACCCAGTTTGTACGATGAACGTTATCTGGGGCAAAATTGCTTCTGGGTATTTTTTCCCCTTCTTCTTCACAGTATTTTTGTCAACGTTGAAGAGCAGCACTGCAGAATATGCCCTTATCAGGCAGGCACTCCAGACATCCTCCACAGCTGCAGCTCCAGGGACTGGCTTTGCGGCTTTGTTGGGCTCATTGCCTGTCAGGAACAGGAGGAAAAGTTGTCTGGCTCAAAACAACCAGTTGGGAAAACGGTGGGGGAACAGGTCGAGGTCTGCGTTTGGATGGGGCGGCGGCTGCTCTCTCCCCCAGCCCCTGCAGCCTCAGCAGCCACTGCCCACAGCACTGCGATGGCCTCGGTGAGCACTCGGTCTGATGTGGCCCCGAACGGAGGCCGAAGCTCCTGGCGCTGCCTAAAGCGCAGCCAGGGGTGAGCTCACGCTGGGACGGGCCCTGGGCCAAGGGAACGGGGAAAAGGACAGCGAGACGTGAGCCACGCGGCGTGTGCCACTGCCCTGGGCGGGAAGCCGAGGAGACCACCCTGGATCCACGGGCTCATAGGCTGGGCTGGTGGCATCTG
>NW_008654818.1:0-234 GCF_000695815.1 Acanthisitta chloris
CAGCCGCGCCTTTGTGTCTTAACTTTGGGCGATAGGACTTGTATCTCGGCTGGAAGACTTTTCGGGACCGAAGCTTTTTATGTGCGCGCATATATATATATTCCAATAAAGAAAAACCGTATGGGTAACGGAGGCTGTTACCTGAGTGCTCAAGCTCCTTATTGTCCGGCTGTGGGCTGCTCTGACTCGGCGTTTATTTGTCTTTTTTTAAAGATGGTGATGCAGGCTGTATTG
>NW_008654818.1:544-2930 GCF_000695815.1 Acanthisitta chloris
AGCAGTCCAGCTGGGACTTCGTCTGTCTCTATTGTTGCTTTCTCAAGTATTGTTGCTTTAGTTGGCTATTTCTCTGTGTTTTCTTTCATGCCTGTTTCTGTTAAAAGACTTTCTTATCTCAGCTAACCAGTTTCACCATGACCTGTTCATTTTTATTGCTGCCATTGTCTCCTAGGGAGAACTACTGAGGAGATGCTTTGTCATGCAGAGTCTCTTCAGCATTGCACTTCCTTAATTCTGGGTTTTTTTCAGTTGTGTCAGAAGTGAATTGTCTGCAAATTAATTAAATTGTTAAAAATTATAGAACAAATTGATAAAAATTTTCTTCAAGGCGCCTGATACCCTTTCTCTGAAGAAATGCTCTTCAGTCTCTTCTTGAATCTTCTATTGTACAGTTGCTGCTGCATAGCTCAATTGCTACCTCCTGCCACACTAAGCATAACACCCACTTACAGGTTTAGATATTCAGAGGGAACGCTTTGGCCTTTTAATTCATTATTTTGGATTAGAAGTGACCTGTCTGCTTCTAGTATCAGACAATCTGATTGAGATTCCTGCCTGCTAGGAAAAATCCTTGATGAAATTTTGAGGTACATTGTTCTGGATGAATATACTGAGAGTCTGAAGGTCTGTCTACATGAGACAAATATGGGCTCAGCTAATGTCTTTTTTTTTTTTTTTTTTTTTTGAAAGTCTGCTGTGTTCTGGAAAAACCCCCTTCTTTCAATCTTTATTCTCTATGGAGCTTTAAATGTGTTTTCGTTCTTGATAACTCTGCCTGTCTTCTTTGATACATCCCCTCAGTACCATCCCTGAAAACTAGATTCATGCGCCAAACTGCAGAGCAATGTGTCAAAGAAAACATGTGCTGATAACACATCAGTGGCGTGATGCTACGCAACCTGGTGAAATGCAGTCATTTCTTAATATATCATGAGGAGGGAATGGCGTGACAAAATGCATTTTCTCTAATTACATTTGGAATGTGACTTTGCTAAGGGGACAATCCTCCAACCCACCATCCACCAAAAGAGAAGAGAAGAGAGGAGTGAAGAGAAAGCTTCAAGATTTTTCCACTGGTTTGGCAGATGCTACTGGGTGTGCCCTGCCTGCTGTCCGATTAGTCCTGTATCTAGTGGCATTGCACTAAGACTGCAGAAAGAAAGAAATAGCTCAAATTCAACCATGTCTACAGCAGTTACGTCCATGCTGTTAACGATCTACATCATTGGATTGACCTTGGATGTTAGTCCCAGGGTTTTGTCCATTCCACACAAAAACCTTAATTTGTTACAGCATTTATTTAATACATTATGTCACTCTGTGATGTACATGCATAATTTTTGCATCCAGACTGCTGAATCATGCAGTTGCAAATTTGGGATATTCTGTCCAAATTTCTGCTTCTAGGACCACTGCATGCATAGCATGTATAGGCTTTTTTGTTTTTTTTTTTGTTTGGTTTGGGGTTTTTTGTTTTGTTTTGGGTTTTTGTCTTTTGCAATTTTTTCGCTTTATTTTGTTTTGAGTCCTGTATTTTGAGCATTGCCTGGCTCAGCATTGACTATACTTGATCAGATCCCTAAAGCAAATTTGGATTTGTGACAAAAGCAGCTAGGGATAGTGGACAGGTCCTATCATTAGCAGCATTGCTGAATCATAGTCCATGTTGCTTAACTGACATCCATAAGCTTTGTAGTCTCTCCACACAGGCTTGCTGTTAGAGACCAGTGAGCTGTTTATTTTCAAGCTTCTTGAAGTTCAGAACTCACTCATTCAGCATACTTCGTCTTTGTGATCAATGCTGTCTTAGTAGTTACAGTTTTCATATGCGCTCTATGTGCATGGTATTATATCATCTTTGCTTTCTTGCTTTCAAATATTCCAACACCTGGAAAATATTACAGCCTGTTGATCTGCATTTGCCAAAACTTGCCCCAAAAACACACCATATGGCCCAGAGATTTCTGGGAGAAGAAAATAAGGAGACTTGCAGGAGAGACTTGCTGCTTATACCTCTGACAATGATGCATCAGTCAGGAAGTGGAGGTGGCTGGTTATAGCTCAGTTATTTTTCTCAAGTGGTTTTGAAAGACATAGGCAATATTGTATTTTCAAATTCATCTGGAGATTCAGATGGCAGCTACTTAATAGCTAGTGGCATATTACAGTAGTAGTAAGCATGCTCCTACCTGGACTGGGATGCTGACAAGGAAAGGCCCTGGATGCATTCTCCTTGAAGAGGCTTTAGGCCCTTGAAATGCAGATATTCATATCTGCATGGACAACCTGCTCAGAGCTGCAGTGGAAAACTGGCACTGCAGATCTGGTTTATCTGCTCTTCCCCTTCTTCCTTCATCCTTCCGCCCTGTGACATGGCTTCTGC
>NW_008654818.1:2974-3973 GCF_000695815.1 Acanthisitta chloris
GAAGTAACACTGTGGCAGTAACATCCACAGCCTGAAACCCTGACCGTTAGAAGCAGTGTTGGTGCTGCTCTCATGGTGAGGGGTTCATCTCTTCAGGAGTCTCCTTGTCAAACCCCAGAGTGGCTTAGCTCAACAATTTCATGCAAAGGCATGGTCAAGCACATGGAGAAGGGCCACCAGACACCTTTTTTTCACCTGCAGCTTTTATGTTTGCCAGTTAATTTGTGTAAACTTACTTATGTTCTTTCAGGAAAAAAAATCAATGTGTGATTCTGGTGTTCAAAACTGTAGCAGTGCCTGGACTTACCTGTAGTGTGACTGCCTGCCCATTATTTTTCAAAACTAGAAGATTTTTTTCAGAACAATTTGAAAACAAGAAAATTATAGCAAAATATAAAGCTTTTTTTTAAAAAAAAAAAATAATTGCTCATCAAAATCTTATGGAAAGAAACTATACATTTGTCTTTTGGCTGCAATGATTTTTCTGCTGGTCAAATTTACATCTTTAAAAGTATATTTTGGAATAATGCATTTTTTGGTCATGTATGTGTCAAGTGTCTGGCTTTCTAAGCAGCTGGGGGAAAACTGGTATGGAACAGATGTGCTGTTTAATTTTTAAAAGAGAAAAGATCACAGCATTTTTAAATCTCAAAACTAGAATTTCAACACTTCATACATAATAGATCACTTAAATTTTAATTTAGAATATGGGATGCTTCGAAGCTTTTGAATGAAGAAGTCAGCAATTTAACACTTTGTATTTAAATATTAATTAGCAACATGCTAGGTGATGCTGTCCTTTTTTTTCTCAGAATGACAATGTGCAATGTGACTAAATTGTCCTCTGAGTGATTCACTCTTTTCAGTTTTGTAAACCTGTGTATTGCTATTTTAAATTTAATTCATCAGTAGCTTCTTGTAAAGTGGCTGCTAGGATGTGGGACCAGCAGTCCTAAAGCTGAGGTCTTCATTTGCTGGTTTGAAAAGCAAACCAGTGAG
>NW_008654819.1:0-2937 GCF_000695815.1 Acanthisitta chloris
CTGCCGCCGCGGGGGCTCCGTGCGGCCCCGCACAGACACTCGTGTTGTCCGCGCTCACTCGCGAGGGACCGGTCACCGCGGGTTGCCCCTCACCCGAACCAGCCTTTTCATGGGGCGGAAGCGCTGAGCCTTCTGCCGCCGTCAGTTCGGCCCAGTCCTCGTTTGACTCTCCGCTAGACGCTGAACTACGAATAATTCAATCTAGCAATACTTGGTGCACAAAGCCGTGTTTCCTCGTAACCGAATGGAACTGCAGTGCTGCTCACCACTGCTCCAAGACTGAATATATTACAGCACAGAATAGGAAAAAACTGCGTGTACATTTCCAGCTCTGTGCTGTTTGACAACGTCCTGTTCACCTCTCAGCCAACTCGAGTCATGCAACGTTAGGAATCACAGCATGATACATCTTCAAGTAGTTTTCATCATTAGATGCTTTTATTAAGAAGTAATTTCTGTGGTATTCTTTAAATTAACTGATTTCATTATTTACCTAGGGAAAAAAAAGTAACTGGGGTGTGAAGTCTCTTCTGGATAAGCTGTGGTCTGTTTATACAGATTTTTATAGACAAACCCAATATTTAAAGCAATTTGACTAAAGCTAACCACCTTTGCTATTATTATAGTAGTGGCTTTAAGTGTCTTGTAGACATGTAGTTCACTCTGTGCTTCTCAAAGGTTCTCCAGGAAAGGTTCACAGTATTGCATACGTAACCCCCATATAAGCAGAGAGGAGAACCTTTCTGCACCACTGCCAGCGACACTCCAGGCTCAAAGCTGTTCACCTTCACCAGGCAGTAAAGGCCACAGTGTCTTCATTCACACTTACTGACTGCATTAATCGAGTTCAACAGTCCACGATCAAGGAACACAAGGGTTTCCAGGCAGATAGGTACTGCCTTGCTATCTTTAGGGTGCTGTTACCAGAGAAGGTAGGAGCTGATTTCCAAGGGACTAGCAAGGAGAAAAATAAAATGTTGGTAAGAATGCACTTCTCTAACCCTCAGAGGTTTCTCTGAGCAGGGCTTCCTTGTGTCGGGTGCTTTCATGCTGAATGTTTCAGTGGGCACTCATTTCACCTCAGAAAAGCTCAGAGGAAAGCTACTAAGAACAAAGTTCCTTTCCCACTTGCCTTCAGCTATGTATCAGTTAAGAGGCATTGAAAACACCTCCACACTGACCCTTACAATCAGCACTGGATAGATATCCTTAGTTCCTACAATTGTGGGCTTCATTCCACTGAGAGCTGTACGCTTTCAGTCTGTTTTGGTGGCTGCTGCTGCTGCTGCTGTTCATACTTCCTTGCTGAAAAAAAGAAATACCAATCAACACCGATTATACCATTTATTACATACATGTATATATACGTGTGTGCATGTATACATATCTGTATGTGTATATGTGTGTGTGTGTGTAAATAGGATAACAATCAAGAAATAGACTTGGAATTAGAGAACACAATTTCACCTCAGCCACATAAGGGAAAATTTCAGTCATTGCATGGAATGTGTGTGGCCTTGGAAACACTGAACAGCAGGGTCATAGTAAAATGTCTATGTAAACCAACAGCAGAGAGCTATGATTCCATTCAGGTACTTTCATTAAAAAAAGCAATCAATAAAATTAAAAGACAATGTCTTCAGACATACTATTAAGAGATGACCTGAAGGACTCACTAGTCACACAGTTCATCTCCACATCACTCGTCTCCTCCACAATACACAAGCTAACAACTGCATTGACTTCAAAATTAATCTGGTTAGCAAGGCAAAGGGAGATCAGAGTTGCATGTGATGGTATAAATGCCATCAACAAATGCCAGCAGGCACTCCTCTGTAGGCAGAACATCCTACTTTGTTCCTACAGAATGCCATGGCCTGCTGTAAAGATCTTTCTTTACATTTAAAAGGTGGTTTCAACTCATTAAGTACTTTTTCCAATATTCCCTCTAGGCATGCATGCATACATGGCAGATGTGAAGCAAAGTTAGGTGTTTCTCTGACTTGGACCTCTGGAATGGCAGGGGCATGGGGCTCATTTCTGCCTCCATCCTGACCTTCAGCATTAAGATGGGAGCAGCAACACTTGTTGGTACAGTAAAATTCTCATTTATTTTCAATTTATGTAGTTGAATTACTCATGATTCCACAGTCCCCTCAACTTTAACGAATCCATCCTCGTCTCGACTGTTGAGGAATGCATTCAGTGCAGGTATCTGGGTGTGCAGCTGCAGTGCCAGCTGCAGACTGAGCTCTGGGTGGCAGAGCTCTGGCTGTGAACTGCTGACCCTTTGCATAGCAAAGGGCACAAGGACCTGTGACCCAGCCAGGTGACAGGACACCCAGAGACACAGCAGTGGCTGAGGACTCCAGACTTTCCTGCACTTACGACTGTGAGAGTGTAAAAGCTCAGCGGTTGTTTGTTTGGGGTCCGTCCTTGGAGACACCAGCTAGAGCTGTTAACTTATTTAGTTATTATTACAGGAAGACTAGACTATTTGAAGGATCTAGACGTCTGACACTCTGCTATGGGAAACTTGGGGTCGAGCAGGTAAGGAAACCTGGTCTGACTGCGAGTGTGGGGTGTGTAGCTGTGAAAGGGCATTGGTCCCAGCTCAAGTGGTGTGAGAGTGACTGCCGCAGTGGCTCCTGGACGGTCTGGCAGGGAAGTTTCCTTAACAGTGACGACATTCAGGCATTCACGGCTCTTTCAGCGTTTAACATCGGATTCGTTTTCACAGCTCTAAGAGAACTGCAGCCCCAGCCACTCTCTCACTCTTTACTTCCTCACGGCTCAACCTACGGCCCACGAACCCTGCTCACGTGGTGCCACAGCTCCGGGGCTCTGCTGTCCCCACCGCACGAGGACTGGCACGGTCGAGGGTACCCCTCTGGGCACGGTCCCCGGGGCAGCCCCCACCTTCCCTCTGACTCACCG
>NW_008654820.1:0-30462 GCF_000695815.1 Acanthisitta chloris
GCCCCTCGCACCGCCTTCTCGCCCGGGAGCCCCAGGTGCGCTGCGGCCGCTGAGCCCCGCGAGCGGGGAGGCAGCCGAAACCTGCCCGAGGGGTTTGTCACACTTCGGCAAGCGAAGTTTGCTCAGCTTCTTCTTGTGGTGAGAGCAGAAGCGGCGTGAAGGGCAGCGGCAGCGGTCTGAGAAACGTGGGGTTTCCAGTGGGATGTTAGTGCGGTACGATTTGAAGTCCCGGTGTACTTTGTTGTCGCTGTTATCTAACTGGATTTGCTTCGGTGCGTGGTGTGACCGTATGTATCTTGGTACTTTTTGAACTGGGGAGTCTGAGTTACCATTCCACAGCGATGCAGATGGAAACACCTCGGTCAGTTCTATGTGCCATTCTGTGAGGATTGCTTACCAGATAAGTGACAGCTATTAGGGTTCGCTGTACCATTCCAGATGCTGAGTGTGCACGGTAGATTGACACAACGATAATCTACCCGGGATTATTCCTGGAGGGCTGCAGGGCTGGGGGGAGCTGTCAGTGCATCTGTTTCTTCAGCAAACTGGACTATGGGCAGGAGAGGTTTGTGCATGCAGGCACACGCAGCCTTGCAAAGATGGTTAGAATTTGCAAGATTACAGATGATAAAAACATCCTAGAACTAAAACGTGTTGTTAAAGTTACAGTGATAACATGCTCCAGCATTGTATTTTCTGAAAGCTGGCTAACCACTCTTGGTTTGAATTTTGGTGTGAAAGGCTGGTGTGATACTAACCCAATTAGAGCGCTGTAAAATAGATTATTTTCCTAAGGAAATTGCAATCAAATCTCAGTTCTAGCAGTTCGAGCATCTCCTGGTTGTTGTGTAAGACTGACTCAGTTTGGTAAAGTTTGATTTACTGAGAATTGTTGAATTTGGTGATGTCATGTACATAACACATACTCAATCAAAAGCATATTGCTGCCTTGAAAGGCTTAGTCTAGTGAAAGATTCTGGTAGACTTCTGCATTTTGTGCTTCCTCTCTAGCAGGTACTGCTAATCTAACTTTATTACGTTTTACTAATGAATTCATCTCATTTTCTCGTTTTAATGCTGAACAGCTGTGCGGAGTCCTGCTGAGAGCTGAGGTTTTGCTCTGGAGGGTGGCAGTTAACTTCTCTGTTCAAGAGGTTGTTTTGAACTAAGTAGTGTAAACACTTGCTTTTAAGTTGTACTGCTTAATCCTTGGGATGTTGTAACAGTTTTGTTTTGGTTGACAAAGCTGAAGGCATTAATATCTGTAGTGTCTCATTTCTTTTAATCTTTAACCAGTGCTGTTTTCTTAAAAAAATTTACAGGTAGTAGGAGTGCCTGTGCACTTTGTAAAGATCCATAAACATGGTTGTAGCAGGTTTCTTTTACTCATTTCCTGTTGGACACAGATGCAACTGTGTATTGCTGCTGTTCTCAGAAGTAAGAGTTGTGTGTTAGATTGGTTTTTTCCTTTCTTTTCCTCTGGCTGCTTAGGGAAACCACGTGGATTCTGACTTCTCTTGTAGTCTTGCACAAATGCAGGATTTTCACTGAATGAAGTTCATTACTTTCCAGTGCGTGAACTGTATGCTGCAAGCTATGAACTGCAGAAATACAACGTAAGTCTCCTGCAAATTTTGGCTTTTGTGTTAGAGGTTGCGTGTAGGAATTCAGCCAAGGGAGCAGCTGAGCTCCTGGGGTGAGCTGGAGCAGACAGACCCGTTTCTGCCCTCTGGTCTGCAACGGCTGTATCAGCAGGGTTGGCTGGGTCTTATTTCTATGCTGTGGGACACGTAAGTGGATAGCTGATAGTACTATCAGTTGATAGTAGGTGTGTACTACAAGCACTCTCAGTTGATAGTGGGGAGGAGTGTGTGTAATCTGATACTGTGCTATTTAATGTAAAGCAGTATCTGGTAATTGGTTAATGTTTTGTGATGGTGGACTTCTGAATGGCAGTGAAATACGATTTAGCTTCAGACTTAACACCTGTTTTATAAAATTCTCATATCATCTTGATGTTTGGTAATATATGCTCTAAAGTTACTACAGATGAATTGGCATCGCTGCTGCCGTAATTATTGGAAGCAGCACTGAGGAACTTCTCCTTTTCTGTAACATCATTTTATGGAGATGTTTAATGGGTGTTCTTGTCAGTGCCGAGTTCTCCAGATTATTGTTAATCAGTCTGTTTATCTTCATTATTATCCTTTTATCCTCTTTGGCATGTGTATACATTCCTATTTGGAAACAGTTCAAAGTTGCAGACTATACATTTTCTCCTACCTAATGTGTTTTGTAAAGTTGTAGCTGATTCAAAAGAATGAGTTGTGGGGTTTTTTTTGTTTTGTTTTATTTTTTGTCAAATGCTATAAACATTTTTCAAACTGACCGATTTGAGGAATGTTTGCCAACTGTTGGTAGTAGGCTGGATTTAATTTCCAGGCTGCAGCACTGCAGCTCTGACCCCTGAAAGGCAGGTGGCACTCTGCTCTCTGCAGTTCTTGCAGGCACCTGGGACACGCCACGGCCCAAACTCTGCAGTTTAGCTATGGTTTGCTGTTAAATCTGTTGTTGTTAAAAGGACAAACTGTTTCCAAAAAAAAGGTTGGGGCTCTTATTTTAGTTTGCTTTGTAAACGTGTCTGATGATTTATTTAAGAAATTTGCCAGTTTGTGACTAACTGTAGCACATTTGCTTAACATTCGTCAGGAAGGTAGCAAATGTACACCAAGTTAACGATCCCTAAACTGCAGTCTAATTAGTGCCTTCTTCTTGATTTTTTTTTTTTTTTGCTAGAATGTATATTCCGAAGTATAAAGCATGCAAATCTTTTGTAATTTAGTGGATTTGTTCATGCATCTATTCTCAAATTTGTGTTTTCCCTGAGGTATTTTGATGCAATCTGGTTGCTGCTGCATAGAATCAACTCTTTATCTCCATACTAATAAGTTTTATATAAATATATTAATGAAATGAATCTCCTTTTGGGGACTCTTTTTTGAAAGAAATCTGCCTGTGTCCCAGTGTATACTACAAAGTCAGACAACTTCACAAAAGAGCTGGTGTTTGTCAGCGATAGTAGCAGAAAGCTGTGGTTGATATGAAGTCTGCACTGAGGCCTTTGCAGTGAAATTCTTGAGTTTGACTCAACTGTTGAAACTTATCTTTTCAAATGTTATCTTCTCTTTTCAAACAGTTTGAATGATTTGTTTAAAAAGTTTAATGCTGTGTAGCATGTCAGCTGCACTATCATTTCCAAACTTATCTTCAATTAACTTATCTGTGTTAAAAAATTTCTTGTGTGATAGCCACATAATGTAGTTTTTCATTCCTTTTCCAATTTTTAAAATCAAGGTAAATCCCTGAGCTCCAGTACACCTTTGTTGGATCGTCATTTCTGATAGAATTGGACAACATTTTCATGGTTACCAACCACAGTAATGGAGATTACTGTTTCATTTAGAGGATCTTTATTGAGCAGCTCTGAATCTCTGACTTATAATATTCTGATTTTTTTTTAACCCATTGCTTGATGAACAGCAACATGCAACAACTTAACAGTTCTTGTTTGGGTTTGGGAAAGCTCAGAGAATTTACAGCTTTCAGAATGCTGAAATGAAGCCTGATACTGTCCTCTCTGTCTGTAATACTGGGAGACTTTCTTAGGCTTTACTAAATACATGCAATGAGTGAATCAGAAAACATGTGATGGCTGCAGGATTGGCTTATTATGTGAATTGGCTGGGCTGAAGAGATGGGCTGTGAGATATTCCCACTTTTCTCCACCCCTTTTCTGAATTTCAAAGTTGTGCTGCTTTCCCTGCTTCTGCCTTCCTCGTCTGAGTTGCTAGTGTAGGTGGAAACCCAGAATGCCATTGAAATGTTCTTTCTGGTTAGACTTAGGTTTAACTGGGTATCAGGAATGCTTTATATGAAGTTAACTATAAGGCCTCTGCAGCTAGGGAGAGAATATTTTAATAATTTTGAGCCCTGTTCTTCTGACTCACAGTAATATTGTTGCTGAATCAGTCATTTTTATTGCTTGTGAACTCTCCAGACAAAGGTATGTGAATGAGTATTTGTGTTGTGGTTTTAAAAACGATTAGGCACTTGTTCTGCACTGTTTTCTTCAGCATAAGATCACCTCAGAAATTCCCATTTGCCTTTTGATTTTTTTTTTTTCACTGCACATGTATTTTTTTCATCACATGTGTTGTTTTGGTGGCCTGGTTTCAATGGAAGCCCACTCATGTTTGCATGGTCAAAACCCCCAAGTTATAAAGTGTACCCTGGGAGCACTGCTGAAATGGCCTCAGTATGAGAGAACACATATGGGGTAAAGCCCTTTCTGTTGATGGTGTCTGATACTAAAATTGCCAAGTACTTGAGGAAAACTCCTGGTCTTTCCAGTTATGGAAGGATAGGTTGTGTATTGCCTCATGTCTCTCAAAGTCTGGCAAAGTTTTAGGGTTTCTTTATTAA
This sequence comes from Acanthisitta chloris, assembly GCF_000695815.1. Classification (NCBI taxonomy): domain Eukaryota; kingdom Metazoa; phylum Chordata; class Aves; order Passeriformes; family Acanthisittidae; genus Acanthisitta; species Acanthisitta chloris. The sequence goes on from NW_008654820.1 coordinate 4,483, forward strand.
GTCAGAGGCAAAGCTGGAGACTGAGAAAAAGGGATTGTCCACAGTCATTGGACTGATACGTTACTTAATCTGAGTTCAGCTGTTGATGGCCTCATCTTTTATGCCTTGTTGCCTTTCTTATTCTGAACTTGGAGTTGGTTGTTTTATTGGTTTTTGTCATTAGTAACTGTGTGTGTGTGTATTGTATCTACTTCTTTTGTTCCAGTGCATACTTTTCCTTGTTGCTTTTTAAACCTAAGCAATGATTTTGAAATACTTCTTAAGAATGTGTAGGAGAGAATATGTTCTCAAAATTGCTGCTAATGTCTGATGTTATGTTACCTAGTGTTTCAACATGAGACTCATAGCTTAGCCAGAAGATGGGATTTCAGCTTTGCAAATGAGAGGACTGTTTTCTGATAGTGCTCTTCAAGGCATATGATCCTAGGGTAGGCCAAAAGTCTAATGACTCATGAACTAGCTGCAATGCTGAAGTAGCTAGATGGTGTTGGTAGTGCTGTCTCTTGCACATGTTTTCTGACAATGCAAATCCTTGTTCTGGCTCTCACTTGATAAAATACTTCAGAAAACCCCAACCAACCGTCCAGAAAACCCCCTTAATTCCTGCCCTTTATTCAAAACTTCTCTTTGCAACCTGAAAACCACTGTATGTTGTGTTCCCCAAAGGCAGGCAGATAGAGATGGGAGATGCTGTGCCAGTCAAGAGTGATGTTGTAGTTGTTGTTCTCTTTAGAAATTCTGGGACTTCATGTCAGTCAGTTGTCTACTGGGTCTTTTTAGTTCTGCCAGTGTAACTCTTCATGTGAAACCATAGTGTAAACAGTATTAAGGAACCAATCCTCTTAACACCGTGTCTTCGGCCACTGGTCCCAGTAAGGCCCCATAGGCACTGGCCCCAGTGTAACTGCAGGTGTGCCATGAATATTGTCAGGTGAGACAGGAGGATTGTGTGCAGATAAAAATTCTAATTAGTCCCTCAAATAAAATAAAAAATTGTTGGATTTTACCTCAGTGGTTTAGAGTGTATCTGTGCAGCTTCTTGTTATGTTAACTTTGTAACAGGCAGCAAGCTTCCTTGCAAATGGACTTAGGCACAGATGTATTCCTGTCTCCACCAGCAATCTAAACTTGTCTCCCGAGGCCTGAGGTACCTGAAAGGCAATGCCTCATTGCATTGCCCTTGAGCGTGTCAGAAGTGGGGAAATTCAGGGTAATAACCTGTTAAAAACTGAAGTTCAGTCTTCCAGAGCTTGTCTGTCAGACCTTACTCTATGGAACAATTATAATGGATTCTGATACATAATTGATATTGCAAAACAAGAAAACCCTTCTACATGAAGTTGATGTTTGTGGGAAGGAGAGCTTCTCTTGATGCATATGGGTAGAAGTCCTAAAATGCCGTTACCCCAGGCTCTGAAGACTTGTCTAAGTGATGCAATTCTGTTGTAAAGCTATGTCAGAATTTGCAGGCTTTCCTGAACTGTCCAAGAATGTTGCAACATTTTTCAATTTATCTTCTATTGCTTTCCTGAGTGCATAGTGTTTAACTCCTTACCTGGAACATTAGTTAAGTTTTCAATATTGAATACAAGCCAGTGAAGCTTGAGCATTATCCTTCAACTGCTGGTTACAAAAAAAAGTGTAACTAGCAACAGCACCAAAAAGGGACATCTGGGCTCTGAGCTGAATTGCTGTTCTTTTTGCCATTGTTGTCTGTAGTTTTAAGTTAAATTAATGGTCTGGGTGGAGTGACTTGTTTGGTTTTTTTCTTTCAGTATCCTTCTTATAACTGAGTTTGCAAGTAGCTTTTATTAGAAAATTCCATTTTTGCTCACTTATCTATAATTGGCAGGGAAGATTGTTTTGCAAATTTATTTAATCTGAAGGCCAATGAGATCAGTATCGAGTTTTGAAGAAAAATAGTTTTGTACTAGAGGTAAACACTTAATTCTGATATTTCTCTTTTAAACTTATAAAGTGCCCTTAAAATATCTTGAGCAAATGTGTTCTTTTCCTTCAAGGACCCCATGAGCTCGTTGTGTGCTATGGGCTGCCTGCCACATGAGAAAAACACACATTAATCTTTTTATAGGATGACTGTTGATGAAGCTTGTCCTTCAACTTCAGTTGTAGAGTTGCTGTGTTGTAATTGTTTCTTTTTTTTTTCCCAGAAGGCTATAAAAGGAACTAGTTTGTTGCAGTGGCATGTCACTAATATTTTAAGAAGAGGAAATATAAGAATTGCAAATATAGGGGTATCTCTTTGTGAGGAACAATTCATGTACTCAACTTACCTTTCTGATCTACTGTGAGTTACATATAAATCAGGCTTGGTTTATAATTACATGTGTTTGTTTGTTTTGTAGATTTAACAGTTCCCTTAAAGTCATTTGCACAAGAGGTTTGTTGTGGGTTTTTTTTTCCTGCTACTCTCATCAACCTTGACTTTTTTTATGAGCTCCAAATTTCTAACAATGCTAACACTGAAAATTTTGAACATAGTATTCCAAATGAGTGGAGCAGTTGACATGAGGCTTGTTCCCAGCTCCCTGCACGCACTGACACCTTCAGAGATTTATCTGTATCCATAGATCAAGTCTAGAGAACCTGACTGCAGATGAAACCTGAGGATCTAGAGATTTCTGGTTTTAACTTGCAGATTTGGTTTGCTTCCTACCGAGCCAGGTGCTTGTCTCCTCTTGCCCCTCTCTGCATTTTGGGAAGTTTATGGCATGTTTGAGTACCTTGTTTCCTTCTTGCTTAGTTGGTGACTAAAACTTTCTAAGCCTTGTAAGAAATGTTGATTGTGTTAAATGTTCTTGCTTCCACATAAAAAGTTATCTTATAAAAATCAATCTTCATTTGAAGGATAGTGTTTCTGTGAGTGCTTCTAATATCTATAAGTAGTTGATACTTGGGTTGATCAATCTTGGTAAAAAATGTCTGGCTGTTCCTGAATGTCTCTTCTAGGTACTTCTAATTATGCCCTTCATCCCAAAACATTGAGAAAGAAACACAACCTTTGGCTTCATACTAGCAGCTAGGTTGACTTTCATAGACAGGCCTTTTCCAACCTTTATGATTCTGTTATCTCTAGGGTTTCTTCCAACCCTAAGCATTCTATGATTTGATGATTCTGGTGTCTTATGCAGTGTGGCATGCAGTAGGCTGGAGACACTGTTGAACTGCCTTCCTGTAGCTTTTCTATTGACTAGAAGCTATCTGTAATCTTCAGGTAACATGTTTGGTTTGCTCAAGGTTCTGAAACATCAAATAAAGATCAAGTATAATACATTCATATAGTAAAATAGGTGTGCTGATAGATACTTTAGTAATGTGTGACAAATGTATTAGAATTAAATGAAGGCTGCGATAGAACTCATTTGAGCAATCATTTCTGTCTAGGAATTGTTGGGTGGAGCTCAGTGACCAAAATGATTCTAGGTAGGTGACTGGGTCATAGTAATGCTCCCTCCTGACAGTAAAACCAATTGATAATTTAAAAGCTTTATATTAATAATGAATGTGTCTGTGACACTTGTAGTTTCTTAAAGAGCTGTTTGCAAATAGCATTTATAAATGCTTTCTGGTTTACTCTATGCATGGTCAAATTTAGCCTTACCTTTCAGTTCTTACATACACATGTAAGGGTACTTGAGTGGGGCTATGCTTTTTCCCCCTCCATACATACACTAATGTGCATTCACACACATCTTTGCAGTCTATGTCAAGCAGTGGCACTGGCTTGATAATGTGCTTCCTTTGTTGAGTCAAAATGCTGCTGTAGTATCCCACCCAAAGTAATAGTGGAAGGACAGAGAGGCATTTCCCCTGGGAAGAACTTACCAGCCTCAGTCCTGTGGTTAGTGCACAAGACCATGCCAAAAGACAAAGCGAATTAAAAGAGAGATCAGGCCAGTGTTCTAATAGTTGATAATTTTCCTTTGAGCTCTGAAGATCTCATTTCTTTGAATAGCAAAGAAATATTGGCATCAAATATTGATTATGAATAATATCTAAAATTCATAAAGTCTCAACTTTATTCTGGCAGTCTGGACTGCAGGAAAGAATGCAGCAATCTTTGCTGGAGAGTGGAACAAAATAGAATAAAAGAAATGTAATTTAAATTAATCTTTCATCATGACTATATTGGGATCTTTTAAAGGCAGATGTGATTATGTGGTTTGCCTGGATTCAGAAAATGCAATCAAATCAATAGAGTTTTTGTAAATTATGAAGTTATCTTCATTCAGATGTACCAGAAATATGGACAGCCTAATTGGGCTAAGCTAGTAAGAATGTACACAGACATTTGAGGTTTTAAGATACTTTTCTGAAAGCTGATGAACATTTTATAAGTGTTTTTCTGCAGTTTGCCTCTGATTCAATGGTATATCTTGCCATGCACTCTTGCTGCAGGCTGTGATTAAGTCTGTATTGTGTAAGATCTAAGTACAGTTGTTAAGTTTTAATTTCTGAATCCTTCAGGTTTTGTTCCCCTAGACTGCAGCAATAGTTCTGAAAGTGTCATCAATAGGTCCTAATATGTTATTTCAGATAATGTTCAGTAATATGTTGCTTTTGTAGGGTTCTTAATGAAAGGTTAGGTTGCTTAATGCTAATGAAGGGGGGGATACGGAGAACTGATATTACCATTGTTTCATGTTCCCCTCAAAAGTTGGAAATAAAAATTCTGCATGGTTTGTTACCTACATTTAAATATAGCAACGCTAATAAAACGAGCTCTTGTACTCTATGGAGTTCATTTTTGCTCTGCGTACATTTTAAAGCAAAAAACCCCAAAATCATAATATCCCTTGATTTACTGCTTAGTAACTTGACTGAACTCTGCTAGATCAGTCATGTGTAGAATGATACCTAAGGTGTAAAAGAGGCCAGGGCACTTCTGTGTTCTGCATCTAGTTTGTGTGTGTAAATGTATTAATGAACAAATGATTCTCTAGATACTCAAGTGATCCTTTGGTGCATATAAATAAAAAGCTGTGAATAGAAGTGCTGGTGTAGTTAGCTGAACCCTCTCTGCCTAATCCATCAAGGCTGTGAATTTTGTAACTAGGTGGAATTATTCTTTTCTGCTTTTGCTCTGTAGTAAGTCAGCCAAGATGGTGTTCCAGCAGGTAAAATTGTTTCTGTGACAAACCACATGCCATCTCAGTCTTCAGCTGGCCATCAGAACGTGTGCCAAATATCCTGTTACCTCTATCCCATCTAAGACATGCAGGTTACCGTTCCTGCACTCCTATAGCCCAGACTGAGTGTATTGCTGTCCCTGAACTCTGGGCAAGCAGGGGTGCTTGGTCCTGCAGGAGTCTGCTGGCACCTGTGGTACAGTTGTCTGCTTTTTTTTTTCCTTCTGCTTTGTGTTCTGAAGCTCAGGACAGAAGGACAGCTGCTGTTGTGTAGGTGGGTGATGGGTTTTTTTCTTTTTTTAAATGCCCTATACAAGGAGCTAAGATAATGAGGCAGGTGGTGGGCAAGAGCAAGGAAACAGCTGATAGAAGCATAGAGTAGGATAGGATGTTTTGGATGAGTGTGAATGGAAAGCTTCAGAGGAAACCAGAGCCTGTGTGCCATAGGAGCACAATGTGGTGGGAGCTCGTAGATTGACAATTGCAAAATTGTGAAAGCCTTTCTTCCTTCTCTCCACCACAACACACCTGGCACCCCACTCGGACTCGGTGTTACCTTCTTCATCTCATCTTGACTCTTCACAGGATCTGACTCCTTGGACTAGAACAAAAACCAAGGTACCAGCTAGCTATATCCACTGCTGCTGCACTACTTTTCTTAAGTGCTTAGAGGTATACAATTAGCTAATGAAATGCTTAATATAGAGTTTCTCACACACATAACTGCATGAAACTTGATGGCTGTGTTAATGTAAATAATTGGCAGGCAGAAGGAGTTGCTATATAATATGAGCTACAGAAACTGAATTCTAAGTTGGAAAACTAGGTGAGGCTAATTGAAGTCATGTCACCAGCTCTGAGGGTGAACAGTTCTCCTTTGCGTGTTGAAGGCCTGTGGATCTACAGGGCTTGCAACTGTTTTCTGGGTATTAATTTTCCATACAACTTGTTTGTTATTTGCTTTGTGTTGCTTCTTTGGATTCTTATGTGCTTTGCAGAACTCTGCTATGGATGATATGATACTGTAGACATGTTACGGAGATAAACAAGCTAACTTGAGTGCGTGCTTTAATTTATGGGATGGCTCTGGTGATTCTGGAAATCTATGTGAAATGATAACAAACTTGTTTTCTATCTTGGAGAGAGGCTTTGGTTTAGTGTGGTTACCCAGAGTCAGACTCTTTACTCTTCACCTTTTATTTCTTACAAAATAAAAATAGTTACGTTTTTTGCTGAAGCAATCAAAAAGCCAATCCCCTCATTTATCTAAGAACTTATGATCAGCAGAAAACCTATGAAACATTATGGTTAATTTGGTGTGGGAGCACAGTTGAAGTAGGTTGCAATAGTATGGTGAACGTCTGCCCGAGTTCCATTTATTATGGTGAATATGGAACACAAAATATTTGCTTAAATTATGTGTAATACAGAGTGTACCCTGCGATAATAGTAAAAAATTCAATATAGCTTCTTTATTCCACTGTCAGCACACCCAGACCTTTTTTCTCCTGTGTCTTTAAATATCCTCTTGAAAACCTTTCAGAGGTAGTTTTATTAACTTAACATAGTGCAGATGTCGCTAGCTGTGAGGAATAAGTCACAATGACTTGTAGTGTTGTGTCAAAAATATCATTAAGAGGCTTAGAACAAGGGGAGCAATTAATGAACAGTCTTCACTATGAACAAATGTCAGAGACTCCTCCAGGGCTAAGCTTCTTCTGTGCCATATTCATTAATTGCTCTTTTTTAACAAAGTTGGTGTTGATGAGTGGGTTTAATTAAGCATACCTGAGAAAATCCACTAAAACAAATCAGAAGTATTAGAATGAAAAATGTGCATTTAATTTAATAAATAAAGACTTTTTCCTTCTCAGGGGGGTTTATGTTTCATGTAACTGTTTCTGGCTGACATTTTCCCCTCACTATTGCGTTGTCTGCATTGGAGAGTTTGGCAGAAGATACGTCTTACGGTTTGCTTCAGGATGCATGCCAAATACCATGCTCACATTTAAATCTCTATTATTAAAAATGTATTAAACCTGTCATAATGGGAGACATCTCTCGGAACAGTCTCTGTATACTTGTTGAAATGTGTCAGGCAAGGGAAAAAGCTCATGTAAGTAGCAAGGTAGAAGTCTTAAACTGTAATTGCTAAAGCTCATTGCAAACTTGCTGACCCTGTACCTTGGTTAAAAATATCTCCTTGGGAAAACCCAGAGAGCAGCTCTGTAGTATAAACTCATATGTAAAACTGGATTATTCATTGCAGTCAGTGGCTTACAGATCTAAATTGAAAATTGATGAATGATGGTCCCCAAAAATCCATGTTATTATTTGGAATACAGTAATCCTTTTATCAGCATGTTTGTTTGTTACATTTTTTTAATTCTCTTTTGCCACTCAGTGTGAGAAAGACAGGTGTGGTCAGTATAGTAGAGACATCTGGAAGAGTTTGTCCAGAAAGTGAAGGCTGTTTCTGTATGATTTTCTCTGTGCACTGAACTGAACATTGTAATAATATATGTAAAATACTGTTATTTTGGGTTTTGATGAGAAAGACTTCAGGGGAGGAGGGAAGACTAATACATGCCCCAGATTACCTCTTTAGGTTATGCTGTTTGCAGGTATTTATTTTGGTTTTATCCACAAGTTCTGTTGTGTAAAGTTAATCAGAATATGAAGAGCAGTTTTGTGAAAGAATTGTGTAGTAGTTTGCAGTTTTGAGCCAAGGGGTAACTGGAACCTTTAATAGCCTTTCAGTACCATTTCAGAAGTGGAGATGAGCGATTGGGCAGACATGTCAGAACTTAGTAAAAATAGCATATCCTACAGTGGGCATTGATCCAGAAATCTAAAATTAGCATTGTATCCTGGGTATGATACTGCAGGTGGTCACAAGCACTAAATTGTATTCAGTACGCTCTGTTATTCAAGCAGGTCTTAACATATTTGTTTTAAACGTTTTATGGTTTAATGCAAGGCTGAGTTAGTGTTCTTTCTGTTGTTCTTTATATGGTATCAAAATGTGCAATGTATTTCATAGGAATTAAAACAAAGTCTTGGCCAGAGATGTTTAACATGGTTCTGCATGAATGGAAGTTGGTGGCACAATTCCAGCTGACTTCAGCTGGGAGTATCAGTAGATCCTGACTTATTTCTGATAATATATATAAACACACAGTCAGTTGGCAGGTTTGAGTGTGATTTATTTCACATTATACTATTTTACTTGTAGCATTCCAATAGAGTTTGGCCAAAGAAACTTGAGGAAAAGTGCTATCCCTCTATTAGGGGATTGTAAAGCTTGAGGAAAAACAGAGCTCAGGTATTGTGGTTTGATTAATTACTTGAATATTTATGCAAATTCAGTAGGTTCTGATTAGCGTAGTATAAGGAATGTTTGTACTGACTTTTTCTTTCCATTATTTTGCCCTCTTCTTCCTGCTTCTGGAACAATAGTGGGACATAGGCTTTTTAATGACTGTGGGTAGCAGGTTTCTTTAAAACCCATTGGAATGACCTGTAGAAATAAGATAGGATTTTCTTATGACTTATTTATTGAGTATAGCTGTTAGTTCTTGTGTTTGTTTTCAGAGAGTGGTGACAAGAGTGAATGTTTCTCACTCTGTCTCTGTCTGTATGTGTGTGGAGGGGAGTGCAAGAGAGACAGCAGAACTGTGTGCATTTGTAAATATTCTCCTAGAAGACAAACATCTAGGGGGAAAAATGTTAATTTTGTTTTTTTGTATTGTAACTATATATGACCATTTTTAAAATTCAGTGTATATTAATAAATATTTTTGAGGTTATAAATAAAAAGACTTCATACTTTTAAACATGATTTTTTGGTAAGGTGAGAGAATTCTGTTTCACCTTTTCACATTTATCTATAGGTCTGTATTGCTTTGGACACAGTTAGGTTTTTTTTGAAGCAATTCTTTGTCACATTGAATAGTTACAAGCATTTTAATAGCTTCCTGGGGGTTAAAAAAGTTCTTCATTCTTACCTGACACAATGTCTAATATTTTAATTTAATTTCTCTTCTAAGAGTTTAGGTAATGGTGAGATGAAGAGGTTGAATATTTAGGTGTATCATTCATGACTACAGTAAAGAAAAAGCTGTTCATATGTACAGAAGTGGATACAACAGGTACAGTGGGTAAGGCAAAGTGTAATTTCTCCAAAGATTCATGGCTTAGGCTTGTTCTGTTTATTTGCCACTGTAGATTAGTGGTAGCCTTCAAAATAGTGATGGGATTGAGCAGCACTTGTGATTTGAAAGCTGGGGACGTGCAGGTGTGGAAACACATATGAAATGTTTAATAAAGGTATTTTTAAGTGATTGCAAATGCATCATGTTTTTGTGGAAAGAAGGTACTACAGCTCAGTAAACCTAAACCCTGTGGCCTAAGAAAGTTGAGATTTTTTTACTTTTTTAAAAATTTTAAGTCTTGCTAGTGTGGGAGTTAAAAATAGAAAGTGGTTTCAGGAAGAAAAGTAACTTTTGGCCCACCAAAATAAGCCTGACATTTACAGGCCTGTATGGTGCCACAAGGATCTCACTTTCTTACTTGCATCTTGGAGGAGCAGACGTTGCAGCCGTGGAAATGAGAGGCCGTACAAAGGCATCAGCCACAATGAAACTTAGTGCATTAGGTTGAAGCAGAAATGAGTTCTGCAGGTCCAGTTTACTTTCCAAGTGAAATTTATGTGTGTGTTTCTCATGCTTAACCTTGAGGGAAGCAGTAAATGCATGCACCAAAAGGAACCTTCTAAGAAAGCATATAGTACAGGATGAATTTTGGGAAAGCTGAATGCTGTGTCATGAGATCTAGTGAAGTTACAGTTACTATCTTAGCACAATACCTACTATAAAGGCATATAAATAAGGAAATAACATTAATAAACGAATAAAAAAATACAGGCCCATAATGCCTTTCTCCTCTCTAGGGAAGAATTAATTTGCGCATGCTGTTTGCAAGTCCTTTAGTAAAGGAGTTCAGTTTGCTTCAATGGAAGGGGCTATATAGGTAAATAGGTCAATTATATCCAAGTTCAGTGAACTTAATTTTTAAAAATTATTTTCTAAGTTAGCACTTAGGAGTTACTACTACTCTGATAAACTCCTGATGGTGTTCTAGTGTTTAACTGGACAGCAACATAAATTGTTGAATAACACATTTAAAACAGGAAAATTCAGAAGAGCTTTGATTTCTCTGGTCTTCCTTTTTTTTTAAAAAAAATCTTATTGTGTTCTAAGATTTTTTTAAAAAAACCCCTGCCCCTCCAAAAGAAATTGCAACCCCACCCTCTGCACTCCCTCCTTGAAGATGATCAATTTAATGCCTGTTTCAAATGCAACAATTGTGCTGGCCTAGCTAGTGGGCTGGTGAAAGTTCTTGAAGGCAGAGCTCATTTATGGACTCTCTCCTGTGCTACTTCTCTGTAAAAGCAGACTGTGGGAGCAAAGCATTCTTGATTCATCTCTTTGAACAACCACATCTGTGGCTTGGATGGTCCATCTCTTCTTGTAAAAAAGGATTTAAACTTCACAGATGTAAATTATTCCCATATTATTGTTAGTTTTAACACTAGTCAAAGTTGCTTTAGATATGAGAAAAAAATCCTCTATCCTACTTGTTTAGGTGACAACTGGAGCCTCACATGAGAAGTAGAAAACATGACTAGTTCTTTATGATGTGACATTTTAGGACAGATTGACGAACAGCTTGAATGACATTTGAAAACACAAGATGTTGTAAGAACTCACTGCTTTTGCTATATGTAAATGCTGCTGGGAGAAAAGCAAGCTTTTATTTTAAAAAGAAAAAAGATGGGGAAGAGAAGAGCAAGTTATGCTTTAAGCTATTTCCTTGGATGGTTAACACCTGGACTGTCTTCAGAAAATGGCATATCTTTCTGCTTTTGTAATTCTGGGGTGGTTATTGACTGAGCAGTAGGGTGCTTTTTTTTTTTTTTTTTTTTTTTTGCCTTGTGTTCTTTGCAGCCTCCTGACTCTGTTAGGAAGCTAAAATTGGAATTTTAGCTATCAGACATAGAAATCATTAACAGCATTTATTGACTTCTAAACACTTTTCTGTTATCTTGATGCTGTCAGATCTCTTTTATCCACTTTCTGCAAAACATAATTGAAAACAATGAAATTTCTCAACCTTTATGGACAGGTAACAGACTGGAGAAGATTTTTATCTGAGAAAACCTCATTCAAGATGAAGCTATAAGAAGCTGCTTCTGCTAGTGGTAAGAACAGCTTTAACAAAGAAATCTCAGCTAAAAAAGCTGTGTCTCTTCTGCTTTGTCCTTTACATTAAACCAAGAGATGTTTTGCAGAGGTCAAATAAGAAAACTGTAATGGAAGTGACATGGAAATCTGTTAACACTGACTTCACATTTTTAGATTTCAGTATCTGTAGCTTCATTTCAGGTTTTATGGTAACAATTAATGTTCTGGTTTTGAGTCTTTAAATTTGATTTATGTATGAAACTCCTTCAAAAGGGCAGGTGCTCAATGGCAACTGCTTCAGAGTGAGGAAGTGAGCAAGAAGAATTAAATGCAGCTTTAAAGAACTAGTCCTATTTATTGAAGAGCATTCTCCATGGGGAGTAATAGTATCCTGTCAGGTAAGGAATGAAGAAAGGGCAAACAGAAGATAATTTAAATTAAAAAGCAAATTATTCTTTTAATAGGCTAGAAAGTAGGACACAAAACTCAAAAGCTGGAAAGGAACCATACTGTAAAGTTGTAAACTCTAGTTGTGATACATTAGCAAGTCAACATAATTCTCTTGTATTTCTCTTTGTGTTTCGAACCAAAGCTACAAGCAGATACATCTTGTTGAAAATGTGTGATTATTTTTACTTAGGAGCTTGCAAGTTTATTTGCAGATTAAATACAACTAGGGAGTTAGTAAATTGATGTATTATAAAGATAGAAATAAGATAAAAAGGAACTTGAATGGTTACAGTTATTTAATATTGACTTTGACAATCTGGGTATGGTAAGTTCTCACATGTTTGGAGTACATGTTGTGAAAGATGGGAGTGGTGACAAAAGTCAGCTTTCTAATGCTGTATGATAGTATGAATTGGAGCAAGCTTTTGGCCTTCTTGGTATGGATTACACCTGTTCTGAAGATGACATGGCTGGAGCTTTCTTCCCTCTCTCTTCCCCTCCTGCCTTTAAGTTAGGTCTTGATAAACAAAATAAAATGCTGCCCCTGTTTGCTAAGCTTTGTTTGTTTTTGTTGCCTTTGTGTCCTTTTGGGCTCATAGACTTCACTTCTCAGGAAATTCACTAGACAGTAACATCATCTACTTAGAAGTGCTGTACCAGCAGACACTGGGAGTTTAAAGCGCTCATCAGATCCATGTATGTGAATTGTATTATTTGTGTCAATCTGGAAACTGTCTTTATTAGCATACTTTTTGGATTCTCATTGTGTCCTACTGCCAAAGGAAAATTCTCCTTGCCATCTATTGTGTTTTGTTGAATCTAAGCAAGTTTTACCAAGTTTCAGTTGGGTTGCAGTGCTGTGGGTGTGTGTAGAATAGATGCTAAAAACTGTGTGAGAAGGATGAAAGGAAGATTGAGATGAGTGGTCAGAAAGTAGCAGGGTGTTAGGAGATGGGTTTGGAGCGAGTTCAGAGTAAAGAGGCTGATCAGGATGTGTGAGAAACAGATACGCTGATCTCAGTCGCACGATGCGGAAGGCTGCTATCAGCTTGTGGGGAGGAACGTGATGAAAAGTGAGACTTGGACAACTGTAGGAAGATTTGAAAGCAATCTTTGATGTATTGTGAAATACTTGTCCAGTTACATTTTCTAAAACCAAGGATAGCATGCTGTCAGCTCTGCTTTACATGAGGTCTTCTAATTTTTTTCTTTCTGTACAGAAATAACTAACACTTCTACTAAGTAGTGGAAGTGTTAAGACTATGGGATGCACTGGGAATGTGCTGGAGACATACTGCAAATGGCACCTGAGGCTGCGGTATGGCCCTGCATGGATGCAGAGAGCTCTCTCCCAGCCAGTGCTGCAGCCTCCTGGCTGTCAGGGGTCAGAGGCTGGCATGGGACTTGGCAGTGAGCTGCTGGGGGGAGCTTGGTAAATAGCTCTCAGGCGCAGTCCTGTTGCATCACTTTGAAAAGAATTGGTCATGCCCAGACTGGGTACCCCCTCCAGTAGTCCTCAGGCAGAGGTTTGCCATCAGCTTTGCAATGTGATTCTCGGGGTACAAACTACCAGGCTTTTCTCTGTGGCTTCTGAGGTAGTTGTCTCTGTTGCTGAATGTGCATGGAGCACAAATGTAGCCACACACTCGCTCACAGGTATTGTGAGTTCAACTTTTCTGCTGCAAGGACAGTGAATTCCAATGCTTGTGGGGCACCTGACAAAGAAACAAAATGCCTATTTCAACTTGCTGCATTCACACTCATCATTTTGGTTGTACAAGGGAGGGAAGGAAAAACTTGCTCTGACATGTATTGCCAAGTGCAGCCAGACACTAGACTGCAGCAGGCATTCTCAAGGGATGCTGGACTTGCAATTTGCAGAAATCCTAGTTGGGAGGGGTAGAGGGCTGTCTGCTTTTGAACAGCAAATTTGCAACTGCTTGCTGAAACTTTTGCCTGGCGACTCTAGCTGCTGTTGGCCTCTTTGAAACATACAGGAGCATGCTTGCTGTACTGTGGTGATTAGAAAATATTAATTCTGTTACACACCAAAGTCCCTAATGAAAGTCCCTAATGAAAGGTTGACCATTTTCTGCCACTGTTAATTTCTGAACTTTTTTGCAAATGTAATTGCTGCTATGATTACAGAATGCCAAATTGAATTTGGGGACATACGCAATATTCTTTTACCACTAGATTAGTGGAATAATTTTCAATGAGACAAAGAGCTCGTTGAACACTCGAATTGGTTTGTTTACTTCAGTAGCTTAACTGCATTAAAATCAAAGAGCTTTCATGGGCAGGGGGTAATCTGTGTCATTGCTGGACGCCATTAATCACCCCCTTGACTGAGGGCAACAGTTTTGAAAAGTGACTTAGAGATGATTGAATAACTTTACTCTCTACACCATTAATGGTTCCCAGCAGGCTGCTAGCATGCAATCACAAACATCTGTGCATTTGAAAGTTTCCACTTCCCCAAACAGAGACATATTTTACAAAAAGAAAAAAGAAAAGAAAGAAAAGGAGAATTTGTTTTTGCATGAGTGGTCTTTTGGAAGAAAGGCTAACTGGAAATGTTCCTGCTTTAACTGTTGTATAATATCATCTGAGTTTATCTTTAGATCTTTATGCTCTTAATGGCATTTGAAGATTTTTTTTTGGTTTTAATTTGTTTTCATTGTTTCGACTCCATGGGATCTTTTTGACATTTGATATTCAGTAGTGAAAGAAAATGTATTCTGCTTGCCTAATAATTCATGGATGTTTTTATTTTAACAGTGTATTTAAAGTAAATGCACTCATTTAACCATAGGTGCTGCAGAGTGTGGATTACTTGTTCAAAGCTGATGATTCCAGCTCTTTTGGAAACCAGCTTAACAGAACGGAGAAAAAAAATTGTTTCTCCAGGCAATCCTACTACTTCTGAATTGGTCTTTTAGACAAGCACTCAAATACTGGGAGAAAAAGCACTGGGAAATGGCTACACTTCCTCTCTACACAGTGTCCCTTTGGTTGCTCACTGTGTCCCAGGTGGGTGCTGCGTAGCTGTTGTCACCATCACGGAATCACTGAGTGTAGGCTGCTTGGGACTGGTGGAGATCATCTGGTCAACCACCCGTGTTCAAACCGCCTTTGTTTTCATATAGCCTCTTCTAGCACGTTTTATGGAGTATCTCAACTTTAGAAACTTTGAATTCTTGAGGACTTCAGTACTTGCTCTACATGTCCTGTAGAGAATTAATCTGAGACTAACATTTTGGAAGTGTGAGATTGATGGTGCTGTTTCACAATTCACTTTTCAATGTTCTTGCAGTGAAAAGACCTCAGCTAACAGATCTTGGTAGCATAGAAAAAAAGAAAGACCAAAAAAACCACCCAACCCAAGATGCAAAGGAAGGAGGAATGTCTCTTTTGTCGGTCAAAGGTAATTGGTTCTGTACCGAATACACATTTTAAGTTATCTATTGGTGAGGATATGACAGGCTTAATCAGTTTCATGAAGCAGTGAAAATTTACTGTGTAATTGAAAGGTGAAAGGTTTGCATCCGTTAATCAGATTGGTACTGGGGTAAGATAAAGATAGCCTTGAGTTAGAAATCTAACAATTAATAATGAAAAGGAAAGTGAGATGGATTATGTATGGTCTCTAACAGCTATGCAGAGTGAAATTCCTAGGTAAGTACTTGTTCCTCCAAAATATGTTTTAACAAGAAGTGATGTATACTTGATGTCGGAAGTTTATGATAAATACCTCTTTGATGAAGCTAAATGTCTTAGAAGGTTGGGCATCTTTCCTTATTTCAGCATTGCTACTAGGGGTGAGAAATTTTAGATGGATTCAGAGTTCCCACTTCACTATCAAGTAGGGAGAGGGACGTTTCCTGCTGTCTCAAATAACTTGTCCAGCTACTTAGATGAGATACCCTTTGTCTTTATTGTGCCACCTAAGAGGTCTTGTGTCCCTGAAAATTATTATTACCAGCGTAGGGGTTTTTTTGTGGGCTTCTAATCTGTTTAACTTCTGTGGTCTGTGGTTTAAATGTACTTGTCACTGATGTCTTGGACTGAGCACTCGAGATGATGTCCAATTCTGAGCAGAATATATGTGTTCTGAACCTCTTGAATGTTTTCTGGCTTGTCATTGAACTGGCAATTCCTATTGTTGGTAAGAAAAAAATCAGAAAAAAGTGTAGCTGGCAGAGGAATTGTGGAGTGCCTTTTTTTTTTCCTCCCACTAAGCTCAAATGTTCTGTCCGTATGTGTGCTGCATTACCTGTTTTCTTTAAATACAGAAATTTGCTTGGTGATTGAAAGTAAATCCACACTAAGACAGAGATGTCTCATGAACAAATCCTTCCCTGCAGAATTTCTGTAGCCAGAGGATTTTGAGCAGCCTACAGTAGTAGTTAGGTGGCAAGGATTGCTTGCAAAATTCCTGTGCCAAAAGTGGATTTCGTGTTTAGCCATATGTATGGCCATACTTATGGCCCTGGTCTTGTTTAGTGCCTTCTACTATCCAAACTATTTGTGTATGTATATGTTTGTAATATGCAAGACAGGGTCTTTGTGTGTCGAGACCAGGAAAATGACTTTTCATCCCATCTAGGGGGAATCAATAGCAGGAGGATCATTAGCTATTGGCACTTGTCCTGGAACATAAACTCTGGTTACTATTAAAAGAATGTGGCTGTAGATTAAACCTGTCTTTAGCATGAACATCCAGTAGAACATCATGAGGACAATGCATAAATACTATATAAGTTTTAGAATGCTTTTCCTTCATAAAACTAAGGAAATTTCATTTGTTCCATGAGAATTTTTTCCTCATCTCCCATCTGCCCTAGTACTTTTAGGTAAAGTTGGATTATTCAGCTGTAAATAGTTTGTTGTGAATTTGTCTCTAAGATTTATAGATTAATTTCTTCTTTTTTTTTTCTTCATTATTGGTGACTGAAACTTGGTTGCTTGTCTTCTCTGCTGCCACTGTCAATACTGGTGCCCAATTCTGCTGATGACCAGTGATACAGAGCTGGTCTCCAATGGCCACTGTCTTCTGTAGGCAGGCAGCAAGTGGGGATACTCAGTAGTCATAACAAACTGAGGCTAGGTCCATGCACATGCTTGTGGACAGGCAGGTGTGAATACTATGTTCACTCTTTACTTGCGCACATACACTTGCTGGTTTATGTCATCTCTGAGTTTTCTAGTGAAATTTTTCATCTCAGCTTGTGAGCAGCCAGGCTCTCATGAGGTGGGGAGGTCTCCCTAAACTAGCCCAAGTGCATGCTGCAGGCTGCACAGGGTGCTCTGCCTGTACCTATTGTGGCATCGCCATAGGGGTGAGACCTTTTGACTCAGCTGCAGGAAACCATCGGGTTCATTGCAGAAATGGGAGACTGCAGTAAGTGAATTATACTCTACACAGATCTACAGGTGCTCTGATTTAGAGCTTGTGTGTTTAGAGACCATGATAACTGAAGCTTAACAAAGCCACACAGCCTTTAAAAGAGGTAATAAAAGTAAACAAGCATGTACATTTCTCTTCCTAGATACGTTCATTGCACCAATGGTTTGGAATTGAGGCAGAAATGGGAGACTGCAGTAAGTGAATTATACTCTACACAGATCTACAGGTGCTCTGATTTAGAGCTTGTGTGTTTAGAGACCATGATAACTGAAGCTTAACAAAGCCACACAGCCTTTAAAAGAGGTAATAAAAGTAAACAAGCATGTACATTTCTCTTCCTAGATACGTTCATTGCACCAATGGTTTGGAATTGAGTTAGTAATCTAATCCTTTAAAGTGTCAGCCTCCTTGTTTATACCTGCCTTCTCTCTGAGTTATGGAGTCCCACCCTCTTTCATGCTTGCAGCAAAGTTGGTTTGGTTATTTTCCCCCCACTTCTAAGTTGGTAATCAAGAAGCACGATCATATGCCGTACTCTTGCCGAAGTTTCTTCTACATCTGCCTTTGTTGACACAAAGTGTTAATAACAGTTTTATTCTTCTGGTTTTGTAGAGAATTTTCTGTCTGAAAACTGGGCTCTGGGAGAGCATGGTGAAAAGTAGCATGTGTGAGCAAAGCCAAGTTTGGATACTGAAAAACAAATTCCCTAAAACTCATGCTGTAACTAATTACTAAGCAATCTGAACTCCATATAGATCGAGGTGTTGTATTTTTTAACGACATGGTTATAGTGTTCTAAACCCTTGGTCTTTGCTTATTTGCTGACTTAGGCATGGCAGCAAAAGCTGTTGGCAGTCTTGCACATTGTCCCATGGTGTGGAAGTGGCCAGACTCAACAACTTTTATGTATCTCTGCTGAATTCTACTTTATAGTGATATTTTTAAAACAGTAGCTTTGTGTTGATAGATGAGTCAGCTTCTGGTAAAGCAAAGGCTTGGGAGAAATATTTTGTTCTAGAAATAGTACTTGTAAAGGACTAATTGGGATTAAGGTACTAGTTAGCAATTTTTAAGAATAATGAGTTAAGAGTTGCCTTGTAATAAAATATGATCAACTGTGTGAGAAACAGAGTCAGGTCAATTGTGCATGTATTTGGAAATGACAAAAATATTCTTTTTGTGTGCTTATCCAATACTATGATATTTATTTTGAGGACTTTTGGTCTTATTCTGAAATACTTGCATATGCAATTATTTTCACAGAGTCCATTTGGGTTACTGTGTGTATTACATTTACAGTATAGCTCTGAAGAGTGTATGTGTTCCTAAATTATTACATTTTTCATCTTCAGATGTGAATTTTAAGTACAAATATCAGTATATAATACCCAGCACTAAAAGGAAAGTATATGGTTGGTCAATAAATTAAGGAATTATGAAAAGTTTTGGACAGTCAAAGTTCACATGTCACACAAAGACATGATAATCTTTATATGAAAAAAATTGATCTTTGTCTACTAAAGGAAAAAGTGTAGCTTCTGAGATAAATATGGGATAAATTATTAATGAGATAATAATTTATGAGATAAATAATTCATTGGGCAGACTTATTTTGCTGTAGGACAATTATTTGTGAAGCTACATCACATAAAAAACTACAACTTTCCTAGGTATATTAATATAATATAGCATTAGGGTTGTCTTCACCCATACTGACACCAAAGTCTTGACTGGAAACTGTTCCGTAATCAGAGAATCATAGAATATCCTGAGTTGAAAGGGACCTGCAAGGAGCATCAAGTCCAGCTCCTAATAATAACAATGTTAAGTGTGGGGAGGTCCTTCCCACAGCATGCATAAGTGTCTGGGGTAGTCTGTTCTGCCTGCAGTGAGTCAGCAATGCAGTGATCTCCAGTTATGAAGAGAAGTGTTGTGCAGATCAGCTGAGTGTTGCAGCCACCATGGGTTGTGTAGCAAAGGTGCTAGGATCCCATTTCCACTGGGATCTAGAGTCCTGACCCGTGGGTTTATGCATGAGGATGTCAGTGTGAGTCTTCTGGCACAGAAGTCACTTTCTGGCAACGCTTTAAGCACTTTTTGTTTTCAGTCACGTAAATTGTGTGTGAGCTGCAGAACAAGATCAGCTGTAGTGTAAAAATGGAAAAAGAGATTAATATTTTCTGCTTTGCTAAAGAACAGGTGGTGGAAATGACACACCTAGCTATTTTGTGCTATTCAGAATTGTGCTGTTATCATCTGGTTTGCATTAGAAACTGTGAATGATACTGGTAAAAGAAGCGAATAGGAGAAACTAGCACCAAAGCTAACTATTTGCCCATATTTTAAGGTAGAAATGAAAAAACTGACCCTTTTCATGCTTGCAAGCATAATTACAACTTAAATAGTATCCTTATAGAAAACAGATTTTTTTTTTTTTAGCCTTGGGATATTGGGATTGTTGTAGATAAGTTTCCAGAATAAGAACAACATGCTCAAGCATTTAAAAACAGTTTTTCAAATAATATGCAATAATTATTTCTTAGTTTCAAGACTTCAGGATAAGCATAGATAAAGCAGTGAGTTGAAAAAGTCTTTTCTGCCCTGTCCAATGGGTTGTTGTCTGTTCTTCATATTCAGCTGTATACAGGAGAAGATATCAAGAGAAGCCTTCCTTTTTTTCCAAAAGCTTTGAAGGGAGCTGTTCTTTGTTTCTGAGTGGGCTAGAAAAAATATTGCTCAGCTTCAAACCTTGGCTGTCATCTCTTTTAGCATGTATGGGAATATTCCCCAGCTTCAGGCAACAGACATGTGAAATCTGTGAGATGAAGGCTGCTTTTTAACAAATGTAGTCCTGGTATTGGTTTGTGTACTTATTAAGTTACATTTTGAATGAAAGTTCTTTGTTTGCAAAGTTCAGAACATAATTTGTTGCAAAACAAATTATAAGCTAATGTAAGCTCTTTTTTTTTCAACAAGACATGTACGATGCTCTTATTTATTTTTATATCAAATACCATCTGTGTTCTTTATTATAATACTGCAGTTCTAGCAATTAGAGCTACGTTGATAGAGCTGTACCAAATATGTGAATAATTTCTTTTCTAGTTGGCATTGATCTCTTGTTCCATGC
Source organism: Acanthisitta chloris (assembly GCF_000695815.1). Taxonomy (NCBI): domain Eukaryota; kingdom Metazoa; phylum Chordata; class Aves; order Passeriformes; family Acanthisittidae; genus Acanthisitta; species Acanthisitta chloris. The sequence goes on from NW_008654820.1 coordinate 24,868, forward strand.
TGTTAGTTCTGAAATTTGCAACCCTGTTGCTTACCTCTAAATTATTGATCCCTCAGCCATGAAATATGTTTCAGTTTGTTTTGATATTATGTAGATGCAAGCTTAGAATATTTCAAGCCCAGCACTGCTGTGTGTGTTAATATATATATCTATTATTTAAATACAACGCAGCTTAACTGAAGTGGTGCAATTGGATCAAATGCAGAAGACATTTGCAGTGTCTCCTGCACTGTCTTCCCAGGAGTTACTGCTCCTTGAATAATTACTGTGGATTCATTCATTGTAATCCTTATGCAAGTAACTTCTGGATGAATTGGTTTATTTTGCAGTCAGTCCTTTGTTTGCTCAGCCTACCTGAGGGAGAGTGTATTTAGCTCTTTGAACAAGAGGATTTCTGATGAATTACCCACCAATGCCTTCCTCTGACCAAGAAAGAAGTGATACTGAATACAGAGGGGGAGCTGCCATCATCTCTGTTCTGCTCTGACTTGACTATAAAGTCAATTGAAGCTAATTGTATTAGCATAATTCATCCCTCTTGCAAATAAATCTGAACCGGTCAGGAAAAGTAGAGAAAGATGTCTGTGCAGGAAAGTATCAGAATTGCTCACTCCCACTACTATAACATTGAAGATGCTGACAATTTAAGGGCACTCCCAGAACTACCCTATTTTCCTGTTTGATTCAGCTGCATTGAATGCATCCTGATATTAAAAACCAAACCAAAACAACTTTGTATGATCAGAAGCACAGAGGTACTACTGCTTCCTTGACGTCCTGTCATGCATCTTGTTATCATGTCCTGAATGAACACAACACTTAAAGCAGAAGGAAACTTGTCCCGTTTGTGGTTCAAGGTGGCTGTCTGGGAGCCAGCTCCCACTTGAAAGCAGTGCAACTTTTCAGTTCACTGCAGTGCCAGACCTAACACAATTCTGCTGTGTGTACAAGTCTTATTTTTTTCCTGTGAGTGTGTTGGACAGCTGGAAGATCAGGAGGTATAAGCCATTCTGCAAAGAGATGACATAGCTGTACTCTTTTGTCACATATGTCTTTTGGTTTCTTGGCAAGCAGAGAATTGAGATTCTTGGTTGGAAACTTAAAGGTTGTTCACTTTTTATTCTCTACCTACATGCCCAAACCCATTTGTTATTTGGAACTTTTAACAACAACATTTAATGTCTTGGGTTTTTTTTGCGTGTATGTTCAGTTGCTCTTTCTGTTACTGCAGCACTTAAAAAATGGGGTCTGGAAGAAAACCAAGCTAAAGCATTTGCAAGTCAGAAAATTTGTAGCTAACTTTAAAATTGGAAAATCTAACCCAGAGGTTGTGTGTCTGCATCCTGATAGTTTAGTCTGCATCCTGCTTGCAAGCTGGACACCCAGAAAATGAGGTAGATGCCTGTGGGAAGTTAATGTATGTGACTCGTTAATCATAGTGGAGGGAAGGGGGTAGTGCTGCCCTCAAGCTTTGGTTGGAAACCTCAGCTCCATTGTTCTCTCCTCTATAATCTTCAGTCTTACTAAAGTGAGAACCTACCTGTAGATGTCCTCTCCCCCCTTCAGCCTCTCCAGCTATTAAGAAGTGTGGAACAAAAGCAGGGCTGAACATGAGAGATGCTGGAAAACGACAGAGCAGCAGCAGTCTGGTGAGTGAAACTCAAGCAGCTTCCAGCACTGGCTGATGAGCCTGTGCATGTAATGCAGAGGAGTCCAAGTGTCAGGTGACAGACCAGTAGTGGCTGAGTAACAAGGAGTGGAAGCAGGAATTTGAAGTACTTGCGGTCAGTTTGAGCTCGGCAAGGGCCACTGTTCAAACAAGGTTTTGTGCTCTACAAGAAAATTTTGGGTCCATGGATTTGACTGTAGTGTTTTCGTATTTATCTCAAAGGACCACTTCTTGCAGGAAGTGGATTGATGACAGGCCACCCAATTCCTTTGACCCTTCAAATGGGATAGCAAAAGAAGCCGAAGTGACATTTTTTGTATTTTTTTCACCCCCCTCTGAGGGAGTCATGGTATTCTCGAGGATACAAATAGAATTAATTTTTATCGGCAACACTAGTTCTCTGCTGGTTTCAGAAGCTTGGAAGTGATCTTTATCAGAAACTGAGGGTCGATCCTTTTGAAACAAGGGGTGATGAAGTCATGAAGGTGCAGTCATTAATCAGATCTGCTTGCTGTCAAGCAGGTTTTGTGTTCCCTGGATAATCAGAAACTTTGGCTGCTGCTTTGTCACTTAGAAAAGCTAGGATGCATTTACAAATATAGAGGAGATAAACTGTATTTTTTGTGAAGCTGCCTCTAGATAGCTCTGGTAATTTCTACACATCTGTTAGCTGGGTCTGAAGATAATGCATTAATGGGCATTGCTCTCTGTAGCAGGGAAATCTGATCCCAGTTGTAAGATTAAAGTGTGACCTGCTCATTTTCAGCACCAGGCCTTTATTTCAATGTAGAATTTTTTTTGAAGGGCTTGACCTGGACATCCATTAAAATGCAGATTTTTTTTTTCACACTTGCTCCAAAACCTGGTAGCAGTTTCTTTTTTTAAAATGTGCAAGGCTGTGATTTACAGCCCCTGCTCTCCTGCCCTGGGTGGTGCTGTCAGGAGCTATGACTGCTTGAGGACATGGGTGGGTTGGCAGGTGCGATAGCAGTGCCTGGACTGTGCCTATTGATTCCACAAGAGTCTCTTGTCTATCAAAGGTGGTGTTGACCATGAGTTTTGTTATCTAAAAATCTTCTTTGTGTGTGTGTATGGCTGCAACCCTAACAACTTTAACCTTGGATTCTGAAAGGTGTGTTATTGTTGTTATTTATTTTCAATAAATCTTTACCTGAGGTGAGAGGTTGCTATCTCATTCTTTTAATTGGTTATCTATATTTAATTTCTCTGTTGTTGTTGTGTGGGAGGAAGAATAGAGCTGATGTGTGTGCAGGATCAGCCTCTTGCTTGTCTTTGGTTCCTAACTGTGTGCGTAAGAACCTGAGGGAGTTGCAGATTTAGCAGTTTGTTCTGCTTAGTTGGAAGGTCTGATGTTACCATGATAATTATACGTATAACTTCCTCCTGCTCTTCACAGCAAGGTGGAAGATTAGCTATATATTTGGGTTCTTTGGCTTTAATTGAGACTAGATGTGAGCGAAAGGAAATTGAAAATTACCTTCTCCTTTATTATTGTTTTCCTCTCATTCATCTTTGTGACTATTTTTTTTTCAAACCTATGTGCATGTAGCAGTACCAAGACCAAGTTTTTGTATTTTTTGATTCAAACTTCTTCAAAAGTTCTTGTGGGTGAAAGGGTTATTAATCTTATCTTTCAGATTTCAATATTATTTGGTTTTGTAACTTAATTGTAATGGGTGTTGCCAGCCGTTGCAGACCTTGGTACGTCTCTCTTATTGGAGATGATGGAATGCATTTTATGGGTGGAGAAAAGAGGAAGGAGCAAGGGAGTGCATCTTTCCCGCTGCCAAGTCAGAGAACCTAATTGCCCAGAAACAGGGCTCTATTACCATTCTTCATCTACTGTTTTTAATAATTGCAAGGCCATCACCTCAGTTTGATTTGGAAGACTTCACCAGAAGTTGGCAGGTACAGGAGGGATGCTCCTTCCTGTCTGTCTGCTGAAGGCTTGTCCTCACATGTACCTCTAGCAGAGTTTGCCAGGTTTGATGCTGGATAGGCCTTGCTATTCCAGATTTGGGTTTGCTCTGTTTGTCTATGACTTTTCAAATTTGTATTTACTTTTCAAAGTACTCAGTCAGTGTCAGATTTTGATCAAAAATCAATCTGAATTTCTGTCCGAGACATGTAGCTTGCATTTATGCAGCCCTTAGTCTCCTTTCTAAACTTTAGAAGAAGCTTAGAAAGGTACAGATTTCCTTAGATAATTTAATTATCATTAGTATTATTATTATTGGTGGTGGTATTTTGTGCAAAATTTTAAACACTGCAAAGAGTAAAGGACAGTACGGATGTGACAGAAAATGCGTGTGATATAATCAGACAAAATGTATGCAGTTGATGGTTGTGACTACTAAATGAAAAAAACTGAAAAGAAAAGGTAGATAAATAAGGATTCTTTTAAAAAACACTGACAGGAACCTAGCTTATCAGGATGGAAAGATCGTACATAAGTTTTTAAGGAGGTTTTTGGAGTGTCTGCAAAATGAATATAAATACATATTCTGTGCCAGAGGAATGTTTTCTTGGTGCCAGGTAATTTTTTTGTTGTTCTGACTGAATTTTTTTTTAGATTTTAAATCCTCCTAATCTAGGTGAGGTTAAAAAAGCCCAGAGAACCCTCTTGACTACATTGTTTTCAATCTGTTTTTATCTGACTCTGTCTATTGACAGCCCTGTCTTATCCTGGTTTTGAAACCCTGCTGTTTTCTAATCATGTGATTGAACTAAATAATATATTTAGGCTTACTGTAAGATTTAGGTTCAAAGGAAAAATTTACAAGAGGTCGGCTTTCCAGTGTTACAGGTGACTCTTGTACTTGTGAAACTATTACTTTTCCTCACTTCTGTGTCTCTCTTCTCTCTGCAAATAAAGTGTATAAATCCCACCTTTATTACATCCTTTCTTCCCCTTTTTAATCTAGCACATCAGCTGTATGCATCAAGAGAAAGGGATCATTTGTGTTTGTGTGTAAAGTGTGTGATATGGGTCATTATCAGTGATGAAATCTATAGTGCAGGCCAGCCTGACTGGAGTTATTGCAGGTATTATAGGGAAGTGATTTACTGCTCTGTGAACCAGCTTTGGGACAGACCAGAACACAGTCATTGAATTTCAGGGCTGTTTGCTAAGGGACAGCAGGGTGGAGGTTGGAGATTGTTACAGAGTCATAGAATGATAGAGTTGGAAGGGATCTTTAAAGATCATCTACTCCAATCCTGCTGCTGTGGACAGGAACATCTTCCACTAGATCAGGTTGCTTGAACCCATCCAGCCTGACCTCAAAAAGTTACAGTGATGAGGCTTTTCTGGGCAACCTGTTCCAGTGTTTCACCACCCTCATAATAAAACATTTCTTCCTTATGTCCAGTCTAAATATTTCAATTTAAAACTATTGCCCTTTGCCCATAATAAGTCTCTCTCTTTCTCTCTCTCTTGCAGCTCTCTTTATATATTGAAACGCCAAATGCTGGTTTCCAGTGCAGCTTCTATATCATAGAATCAGCTGGGTTGGAAAAGGCCTCAAAGATCATTGAGTCCAACCCTACCATTGTTACTAGACCATGGCACTAAGTGCCACATTCAGTCTCAGCTTGAAAACCTCCAGGGATGGTGAATCCACCACCTCCCCGGGCAGCTCATTCCAATACCTGATCACTCTCTCCGTGAAAAATATCTCTTCCTAATATCAAACCTAAACCTCCCCTGGCAGAGCTTGAGTCTGTGCCCTCTTGTCCTACTGCTGGTTGCCTGTGAGAAGAGACCAACCCCCATCTGACTCCAACCTCCTTTCAGGGAGTTGTAGAGGGCAATAAGGTCTCCCCTGAGCCTCCTCTTCTCCAGAGCTCATTCCCTGATCACTCTCTCCGTGAAAAATATCTCTTCCTAATATCAAACCTAAACC
>NW_008654821.1:0-337 GCF_000695815.1 Acanthisitta chloris
TCCAGGAAGGAGTAAGTACATTTTGGGTTGCACTGATAGCATCTCTTGCCTTGGCGCTATCAAAGCGGGTGGAAGCTCCCCGCTGCTCTGGCTCTGATGTTCTTTCACATCCAGGCACGTTGTTTATCTTTAACCAAGCCTTGGCTAAACTTCCAAAATAAATGAATGTAGTAGTCCAACTCGGTCTGCTTTGGCATAGGTTTTCTGGAGTGACTCAAATGTTATAAATCTGAAAGCAGCTAGACTTCAAATGCCGCTTTTGGACCAGGTTTCCAGAGTTGTCTCCTAAAGCAGCAAAGGGGAACCTTTTCTTGAAGAAAACCTTTTTTTTTTTTTT
>NW_008654821.1:384-23968 GCF_000695815.1 Acanthisitta chloris
TTTTCATCTGTTCCCTTTGTTCACGTCTGCCTTCCTGATTAAGAACTAATCAGTGAAGATAGATTAGTCGGGGAGCATTGCAGCCCTTGGGACCCGTGCAGCTCCGGCGGGTCAGGAGCCTGGAGGCACCGTGGGGTCACCGACACCGCAGAGGAGGCTGGAGGAGGCTGGACAGGGCTGGCTGAGTCGCTCGAGTGAGCCGAGGAATGCGGTAACAGGATTTAAAGGAAACGTACAGAACTAACGAGGATTAAGGCTAATTGTCCTACGAGGGGCGGCAGGATGTGGCCGTGCGGGGAGCAGCTCTGTTCTGCGAGGAGAAAGTCTGGTAGTTAGGGTCTGTTCGTGGAAGGCTTGGGTTGGTTTTGGTTGGTTATGTGGCTGTATGGAAAATAGTGGATTGGAAAGGAAAATAGAAAAAGTTGAGTTGTTCCTTAAAGACTTGAAGGCTGTTAGAGCAAATATTTCTGCAGTTGGTGGAGGGAAGCATCCTCCAAATGAGTGATTCTTCTGGGCTGTGTTTTTACTGGCATTGCACAACTGTTGCTCTGTGCAGGGAGCTGACGTCCCCCACCTGCGTGTCCTGGGGCTGGCAGGAGGCTCTTGCTGAAGGACTTTGCGTGCCACTGAGTTTGTTTTGAGCAACGGCATGAATGCTGTTGGAGGTGCTTAGGGGACTTTGCCTCTGCTCGTAGGTCAGGCTGGTTATCAGGTCTTGCAGAAAGGCCACAGGTATCTCGGGGCTTGAATAAGGGGGGATTTGAGAAGGAAAAGCCCTCAGGCTTGGTCCTCAGTGAGCCAGAGCATGTGAAATGCTGACTGGAGCCAACCATCCATCAAGCAGGGCCGTAGAGAGCTGGGTGACCAGACCAAAACAGAGTTAATCACATTGTATTTCTGTATTTTGGGGAAAATCTGTCCCTGCTTGCAAGAAAGTGAGGTTTGCATATTTCCCAACTGGGGGATGGAGACATGATACCCTTGAATGCTCTGGGTGCCAGCAGGACCCTCCAGGGAAAACACCTAGTTACTCACCTTGGTGTCAAGGGAGGGGATCGGTGGAGGTGGCGGGGTCTGCTGGGCAGGGTCTGGGCACAGCTTGTGCTGTGACCTCAGCAGTTCTGGTTGGGCAACCTGCCCAAGTGAACTCGTTCTTTCTTGACCTGTGGGTTTGAGCTGTTCCTGATAGGAGCAGTCCAAAGCTCACAGTTTTCTGTCATGTACAGAGAGAGGTGCCTTTGGGGACGTTGGGGGTGTGCACAGACAGGGGAGGTGCCCAGTTTCCCAACTGTTAGATTATAGCTGGACTTTGCTACACCTGAAACCTTAAAGCTTTCATCTATTTGTTTATACTTTCGGTTACCAGAAGTCCTAAGTTCTGCCCCCAAAACTCTAAGCAAATAATACTCTTGCAAATTGAGAAGATGGAGTGTTTCTGTTTGGTGCAGAGATTGCGCTTCCTTTGCTCTCCCTTCAAGTGGGATTCCTGGGATCAGTGGCACTGGGTGCTACAATGTGGGTGGCTGGTGGCACACAGGGCATGAGGAGGAAGGAGATACGGAGTTGGTGGTCTGGTCCAAAGTCCAGGCTGCCTGTGCTGGTGAGAAGTGAGCCCTGCCGTTGTCAGCTGCCTGAAGCAAGGGACTCACATGGGTTTTGCTATCAAAGCCAAGGGAAGGGAAAGCAGACCTTTTGTCCCTGTTACTTAGGACTTTTAGGTGTCCCTGACTGGTCCTGGCTCTCTGTTGAGCCCCTGCATTCTGCTCACTGTTCTCCCGGCCCAAAACCACCCCAGGCAGGGTGAAGGAGCATGTCCTTATGGATGGAAAACATTGCCTTGCAACTTCCCAGATATTTGCTTGTTTATTTGTACCCTGCCCTTCAATATAGTTGTTTTCAGTTGGTCTTGTGTTTTTGTTTGCGTTTGTTTGTTTGTTTGTTTGTTTTGTCCCCTTTTCCTTCTGTGTAAAGTTGCTCTCCGAATTGCAGCAGGTTCCACAGTACCTATTTTGGACCTTGCAATAGAGAATTAATCTCTCTGGAAGTTAATTAACATCTCTCTTGCATTCCAATTTATAGATTAGATTATTGTTTGTATAAAGCCTGGGATATTTTTTTAATTTTATTTTAAGTCGAAAACAGGAAATTGTGGCTGAATTCCATGAGCTTTGTTTCTTATTTAAGGAATTAAAAACATCTTAAGGTTTTGGGGCTTTTAAAAAATTTTTGTTTGGGTCATAGCTGCCAGTTCACATGCCCTTAGTACTCTTATTCATGTGGAGCTCGTGGAAATGGTAGCTCTGCTTCTGTGTGATGGTGCATGCATGTTTTTGCTTTTGCAAGCAGAAAAGCTTCACTTCTGTTGATCCCTTCCCTAGCTGCTTACGTCAGAAAGGCAGGATGTTCAGGGGGATTGACCACATGGCCACAGCACCAGTGCCTTGGGATGTGTCAGTGCCACCAGTTGGGAGAACTGTGGTTTCCCATGGTTGAGCAGTTCTCAGCTGGGGAGACCTCTGTCTAACAGAGTGCCTCCACAGAAACATGAAAATATTATCTTCTGAGGCTTTTTGGTCATTTTTGCTATTTTAAATCAAATAATGATCCTCAGAATCACAAGGGTCATCTACTGCCAGATCTGGGGCTTTCCAGTGGATGACCAGTCTGCTGGCACAAATAGGTGAGCCTGGATGCATCTCACAAGAACCTACTGTGTGGCTCTGAAACGTGTTTTTGTGCATTGACACTGGAATCAGCTGTGTTGGAAAAGGAAAAGGGGAAAAAAACCATTAAAATCACTGGAAAAGTGGTTGCTAGCAGCATATTCCTGCTTTTCCTCCCTGCCTGTGTGTGGTGCCGCCTTGCACCAGTGAGCATCCCTGGAGGTGCTCGGTGGAGGGTCTGGGGTGCGCAGAGGGAGAGGGGCCAAAAGTGGAGGGAGAAAATGTTAAGAAGGAAAAAGTATTCCAGTTTAAATGACAGTGTTTGTGGTGGAATCAGTTTTGGTTAAAGGCTTCTTTTTTTGGCAAATAGCCCAAAGCTCTATGGAAAAAAACCCCAAATGGGCAGTTTTTTTGGCTTTGTTTTGCCTTCTTAATGGGAAACTTGAGGAAAAAATGAAGTCTCACAAAGAAAGTAACTGTCTCCCAGCCAGATCTCTTCTGTTTGCTGTTCCTTGTGCCTGAGGCTTCAGTAATTCTGTGTATTTGCTGTTCCCAATGGATTCTCTTCCCTGCTGCCCCTTTTACCCCCTTTAATTTCATGGGACTATACTTGGTGAGGTTGTTTGGATCACCCCTGTAAAATTTGCTGGACAGTCTCTGTTGAATTTTGAAGTCTGATCACTGACCGTATGCAACCCCCCCCCCCCCCCCCATGACTTCTGTTTTTACCTTTTTGTAAAGATAAGAGTTACTGACTGCAGGTGTTGGGGTTTCTAGCTGTTCTTTGGTGGCTGATGGAGGGGCAGGGGCACTACCTGTCTCAGCCATCCCAGAGATAGATTGGTCTGTTGTATGCTTGGTATATCCATCTCTCTCACCACAGAAGTGGAAAAAACCAACCATAATTTTCAGCATACCTTGTCCATTGTGTAACACCCCTCACCTAGGGCATGTAGGCAGAGACACATTATGAAAACTGTTTCATGTCTAAAAAATTCGGTGATAATACAGAGAATTTGCATTTCCTAAGTTCTCACTCAGCGATGTCATGTAGGGTTTTTTTTGTTTTGTTTTGTTTATAATTAAGAAGCAACTTTGGTTTTCACTGAAGGTTTCTGTCTTAGCTAGAGCCAGGGATAATCCTCTAGTTAACCAGAGCTATTTTCCTCTCCAGATTTGCCTAAATAATAAGTTTAATTATGTAATATTAGAATATTCTTTTTTCCCCCTTGCCTTATTTGTATATTCAGGTCTTTGTGTGGTTTCTCTCTCTTTTGATGTTTGAAGAAATGCATTATCTTCATCTGTCTGGTTTGTGTTTGGTGTGCCACTAATTGACTCAATATCCTGTTTGTTGGAATGAAAGCGCACTCTATCATGGCATATTTTTCCAGGGTGTAAAACCTTGCAGTATTTGGGCCACCCTGTTGGGAAGGAAATTGTTGGCAGTGCTGTGGAAATGAAGCAGTGATGGTATTTTTCCTCAGGTGAGCAGGGTTTTAGCTTTTAATGAACTCTTAAAAACTCACCGAAGGTGAGATCCTGCATCCTCCTCGCTTGGGCATCACCTGCAAAGGCAGAGTGTGTAGACCAGATGGCTGTAGAGAGTTTTTGGTTTGGTCCTTGGGGACCTCCACCTGAACCTCTCCATTGCCCCAAACTCTGTGTAAGAACCAGGCAGGAGGGGAATTCAGTTGACCAGTGATGCTTCTCCGGGCTGGTGTGGAGAGCAGAGACGGATCTTTGTCCTTTGTTTGGGGTTGAAGCGTGGGAAGCACTCTTCTGGTCTGTCCCTGTCCAGGGATGTCCCAAAATCACTCTGGTTGACCTCAGCAGACAGCATTTACCCAGACTCAGTCCTTCAGGGGCCTGGCTCTGTCATCAACTCCAGGACGAGCTTTGTGGTAGTGATTTGGACTAGGACGGGTGGAAGGCAAGAGCCCTCTTTGTGTCCTAAGTTGCTCTTTCCAGTAGAAAATTAAGGTTCTTAATGTGCATTTGGCTTAATGTACACACGTGGATATAAATCTCTCTTGTTCTCTTCAGTCCCTGACCCTCTTGGCAGTAAATTTGGGAACCCGAAGCTGTCAACAAAGCAAAATGGAAAAATAGAAGCCAGACAGACCTCGGTTGTGTACGATATTTTAAGTAACCGTAGGTACGCGCTGTGGAAATAATTAGGATTATTTGTTGTGTTGAAGGGAGGTATGTCACTGAGGTATTGTGTGCACTGGCGTTCCCATGCTTGCAAGATGGATTAGCAGCTGAGTTAACAGATGCAGTAAAGCTCAACTGAAAATAGTTCACTGTTGTTAAGCGTAGGTGAAAGGGCTTTGGTTTGGGTATCAAAGAGTGTATTTTGACTGCTTGACAAGTTTGCAATGAAAAATAAAAAATCATTGCGATATTATAAGCTTTCTCTGTGAGTCTGGGGAATTTTTCTGTGCCATTAGAGTAATCAGCAAAAAACTGAAATGCATGTTGATTAATAACCTAAGTGGAAGCGCAGGGGAAACAAGTGGCTTTAACATTAATAAGGCAAATAAACCATTTATATAAAACAGTTGCTAATTGAGTGGGATGTTAAATATGCTGCACGCTGGCACGTGCTGCCAAATTGCAATACTTCTATAGTCCTACCAGTGAGCTTTAGGAACTGACTACGCATGAGGATGTCTTCTGGCTTAAAAAATCCTGGGTGGTTGGCAAAAAGGGATTCACTGGGGATGCGAATCCAGGATGGTTAAATCCAGGGCCCAAGACCATCTGACTGTGGAAGGGCTGGAGTCCTGCGGCTGGCTGACACTGGCTGCTGACCTTCATGGTGAGGACCTTGGTTAGGGTGCATGTAGTGTGCTCTCTTTTGGTGCTTTTTGGTCTTGAGATCCCAATGGGGATTATAAACATTTTGAGATGGGAGGAAAGGAAAGATGACTGGTTACATGATGGTGGTGACCTTTAGAATGGGAAATGATTCACATGGAAATGGGCTATGTTATTTTGTGTCTGGGGAAAGATGTAGGGAGGATGCAGCACAAAGTGCTTCTCCTGGAATTTTGCAGTTGAAATAAGTTTTCAGGGCTGGCGGTGCATTGAGAGAAGTTTGGCTCGAAATGTCCCAGCCTGGTTTGCCATGCTCTGATCAGAGGCTACCAGCAGTGCTGCATCATTTGCAGGATGTGAGCTTAGGATTGTAAGTCTGCTTCCCTTTGTGGATGCCTTACCACTGTTAGTAGGACCTCAATGCTGTTTTACATCTCTTCCTTCCTGGCACGCGACCATCTCCACAGGAGTATTCTCCCCAGTAAAATAAACACAAGTCCCACAGCAGCATGGCTTTTAAGCAAGTGGAGAACACTGACCACCCAGTGAAAAAGGTCTTATCAGAGCTCTCCTATTGACCAAAAATTCAAGTTTCCTGCTTCTGCCAGACAGAAAGCATGTATTGAAGCAGCGTGTGAGAGCTGGGGAGGAGGTGGCAGGGTTGATTTGGGTGTGTGGTGTATCCCAGAGCTGGATTATTTTTTTCCTTTCTTTGGTGTCACGGCTTAGTGTCATTTTACCTGGAAATAGTTATATGCTAAGACACTATCTGCATTTTTGTAGTGCTCCTCATTAGCAGATCTAAAAGCAGCACAAGAGGCTGTGGCTGTAGGGATTACAGCAGCACCAGTGAAGATGGACATGAGCTCATGATCCATTCCCAGAGATGCTGAGCATCCTCAAATCATTTTATAGCTGGGAAAACTGGGCATTTTTTGGTATTTTGGGTAAATTAAAGGTGATCAGATTGGGTGGATGGTTCGGTAGCTGTGTCTGTCTCGATGACTCCACTGGAGTCGATCACAAGCTCACGCTTTTCTTTCTTCTTCTTGCCCCTTGTTAATGTGGGGCCGGAGCAGCAGAGCTCTGCTCAGGGGTGATGCTAGTGTTTCTTGTCATCTTTGTTGGGGGTTTTGTAAAGCCTTGGTAGCATGTCAATTATATATGATGGGTGGAAGCCTAATATTCTGTGATAATTAGAAGGTAAGTCTAGTGTGAAATCGGATTAGAGCCCGGCATTACAGTCCGGGATTCCTTTGGTAGTTGGTTCAGAGGAAGTCATAAAACTCTTAAAATGACACAAGTCCATGTGTGCTAGAGGGAAGAGGCAGAGGATGAGGCTGAAATGGTGGCCATGCTCACCAGTGCCCTGGCAGTGTTTGTCTCCTGCTCCTCCACCACCACACCTTACCCCAGCCTGTTTTCTCACATGGGAGCAAAGTCTAACAGTAACATCTCAGACCATAAACTTCTCTTGGCTTGTTTACCAAGCTGTAGTGAAGGGCTAGGCTGTGTACTGGAGTCTTAAAAAGAGATACCCACCTCTCACCTCACAGTGAACTGCTCCTTGAAAGTTTAGCTAGTTTTGCAGTTAGCTGTACTTAAGTATGAGCGTGGTCAAGGCAAGGAGAAGCAGGCTGGGGAGGCATGTTAGACATCCAGAAACAACATTTTGTAAAAGTCTTGGAAGATTGTTTGGTGAAGGAAGCTGCTTTCCCGTATCATGTAGCCCCCGAGTTTGTGCTGCTCACTTACTCGTTTGATGAAAACTTGTTTTCCAACACATTGCAAAATAGTTACTTGATTTGGAAGAAACTCTGTGTGCCTGGAGTCTGCTAAATGTGGTGTTTCTGTAATGGCTTAAATCATAAGTTTGCAAGATTACCTTTCTGAGCGCATTTCCTTGGATGTACAGATGGTAACAACATGTCCCATCACATTTCTATCTTTAAACCACCACCTCCGTTCCAGAGGTGTGCTGTTAACCAGCCAAGGAGCAAGCTTCTTTCATAATTTCTGGTCCTTCATTTCTCTCTCTGTATTTATATGTAACATAAAATAGAGAAAAAAAGTCTTGCTGCAACAAGCCATGGGAAAGATCTGCTGCAAATCCATGACAAGCTGTAGCGATGGTGTGCATGTGGTAGATATTTGGAGTTGATCTCTGCTACTTAAGCTCTTTCTTGCCATGCAACCCCTGATGTGATGATTGCACACCCTGCCAAACAACTCAGTAAAAAGCCTAACTTGAAAGGAGGCTGTGGCAGAGTTACATTTTTGCAGTGCTCGCATGGTGATAAATTACAAAAGCTGCCGAGTTTTTCATACTCAACAGTAGATGCGGAGTTGCCTTGTATGGCCATTGTTTGATGAGTTTTAACTTGGGAAATAATTATTGCCGAATGTGTCCTTGACAGCGAGTGCACACCATGAGTGTTCTCTACATAAGATACATAAACATTAGATCTCTGTTAAGCATGCCTAAATACCCATATTTTTCACTCATTTTCCTTAGACGAGTTTGCTGCCAGTTGGAAAAAGAGCATTGCTTCAGTCTTGGCTCTAGGTTGGTGTTTGTGTGCATACGTGGTCCGTGCTCATGTGCACCACTGGCAGTGGCTGCTTCGTAGGCTTCATCACTTTCATTCTCGTTTGTAACACTGTTGTGTTTTGAAGATGTTGTCTGTTGATGCCTTATGTCGGGATGTGTCCACGGAGGGGTGAGCAGCTCGCAACACTGCAGCCTCACTGAAGGGGCATGTGATGGGACGTTGGGACGTTCCATTGTCCTCCCTGCAAACTCAGGCATGGGATGAGTCCTGTGAATGGGTGCTGAACAGATCAGCTCTGCTTCACTCTAGCATTAGATTTAGAGTGAAGGCTAGACATGAGAGTTCTCACAAATTCTATCAGTGCCTGTTGCTTTGCTCAAGCAAGGATATATTCTCAGGGATGTGACAGTGCTAAGGACAAACCTCCCTGTGGGAAAACTGGGGCCCCCAGTGACTTTCCATTGGCATCTCCCACTGTGGCGTAAGAAAACTGCAAGAAAAGCATCCCACAGACTTAAGCTTTCTGTTTTTTTAACACCGGGTGACACAGTGCATCCTCCTATGATTAGCACCGAGTAGCCAGAGCTCCTCAGCTCCAGACAGAGCTAATTCTTGATCACAAGCCAAGACCACATAGTGCTGACATGACTGAGAAATATCTTCCATAATTAGATTGCTTGGTCATTCATTTTTGAATGTCTGAGTTGCGTTTTGGAGCATAATTCCTTAATGATCAACCCAATGGGATCTGTGCAAGCTTGATTTACTGTCAGTAGTGTTCTCCTTGCTTGGCTTTGCATCTGTGTCCTGAGGAGGCACCGTCAAATCTGGGACAAGGGGGATTAAAGAAAATGATTTTGCTTTGTAACATTAGGTGAGATGGTAACTTTAATAGCATAAATAGGTGTAAAACTGTTAACTTGTGTTTGTGAAATACATTGCGTTTTTATTTTTTCAGTCACATATAAATTGGAGGAATTGTTAACACCACAGGTTTAGGAATCCTAGGGCACCTGTGAACAGCTTCAAAAGTGTCTGTGAAGTGTAACTAGGAAAAGAAATCCCACTATCAGTAGGTTTGAATTTGCTTTGCCACTATTTATGGTTCCTGTTGTGTCGGAGTCCTTAGTCCTGTGTTGGAATTGGAGCAGAGATTCAAAGTGAAATAAAGCAGTGGTGCTTGGGCACTTCCTTTTTTAATAATACTTACTGGTAAGGCAGGCTCAGAGGAGTGCCCAGGCATGCTTCAGGATGAATTTAGTGGGCAGGATCTGAAAATCTGGGTGCATCTCTTCCTCTGTTTTTAGATGACTTATGTATCTAACTGGAGCTGCATCCCTCAGTGCTGTGTCCCTTAGTGCTGTGAATTTGCTGCTTAAGGTTCTCCTTTGAGATAGAAGGAAATAGTCCATGAAAGAAAAATACATGTATAAGGAGACAGATTTTTTTTTTTTCCTGGTTTTCTGAAGGCTGTGCCTAAGCAGTGCTGCTTCCCATAGCAGACTTTGAGCTTTCTGTAACTGAAGAGCAGTGGATGGTCTTGTGCAATAAATTAGCTGTGGCAGAATTATCTGTCGGTCAAGGTCTGTCTGTAATGCCACAGAAAACAAACCAACCCTGTAGCACAACAGGGAAATAGATTTAGGAGGAGAGGTTCTTAAGTGGTATATATAGATGTGAATATTTTTATATATATATATCTTATTTTAAGATGGTCCTTAAGTGACTGTAAGGAGAGATGGCATCTTTTCTGGGGTAGAAGTCATGCAAAGTGATACAGAGTTTCAATATCTGGGCAAAAGATGTTGAGAAGTCTTGTGCAAGGAAGGCAAAGCATTGACCACTCATGTTAGCCATGGGCAGGCTTTGTTGTGCACTGTGCAGAACTGCTTTTGTTTCTCTAAACCCACTTTTGATGCTCTAGCAGGCAGGATGGATGACTCTGGATAAGTGCATGGTGCACATCCTGTCAGGAAGGGTTATTTTCTGCGTGGGGGCTGACAAGTCCTTTGCAGCTCTGGCAGTGAGTCTGTGAACCCCCATGGTGGTTGGAGGTCATTGGTGGCTTCCAGGGTGTGAGCTGGTAGGGAAGAGCCTTTGCTTCTCCATCTGTTTCCTCAGAATGAAGGATAAGGCTTGGCAGCAGGGTGTGAAATGGGAGAAAAGGCAGCAGCTTACATGTAGGCTGTGTCTTCTGAAACACCATCTGACTTGGAAGGATGACTTTCTCATCCTTACTGCTTGTTTTGATCATATCTTCAGTGTTGACAAAGATTTGCACAGTTTGCCCAAATCTGAACCACTTTAGCTTCAGCCCACCTGCCTGTGGTAGTGCTGTGTTGTGGGACCTGTCAGAGAGCTGGAGCTGTGGATTGCTGCGCCAAGGGTTTGTCTGGTGCCACAAAACTTGACTGCAGCATTTTACTGGTGGTGCTAGAAGAGGACGACTTCATCCCGCACTGCTGCGGGGCATCTAAAAGCAAATTACATGGGGCCAGATCTCATGTCCAGATTTTCTGAAAGATTTTGAAATGGGGCCATGGAAGATACTGAAGCACATGGTGATACCTCTGGCCAATCCAGCTTGAGCCAGGTGACTCTTAGGAAAGAATTGTCTTTCAGAGTGAAGGAAGAAAAATCTGTTTGCAGTCTCCAGAAACAACCCCCCAGTTTCATCAAGAATGATGACAGAAAACTGTAAAATTAGGAGCTGGGAAATATAAAGCATTTTTATGAGCCATTGCATAAAAGAAGTGTATTTTAATATCAGTGATAACTGTGCTCCTGAGAGAGATAACTGGATAACTGGATGGGGGAGGGATGAGAAAAAAAATTACCTGTACAAAAAGGGCCATTGCCATTGATGTTGTGTATTAACTGAATGAATTGGAAGTAATTAAAATACTCAGCAAAAACTTCATGGAAGTTACCATAGTATACACAGGTCAATTTTCTAGTTCCTCAAATTATACTGTATGAGATGAGTATCTGTTTATTAACTGAACAAATTAGAGGACATTTTTAAATGCTATTGCAGAAAGACAAGGGTTTAACATGTATTGCTATACAGTTCCTCTACAGAGTCAGGTTTTGATATGCCTGGTCCAGTGGTCCCATGGAGGAGGTGGTGCTGCAGGTCCTTATACCCCCTGCCTCTTGAGACAATCTTTTTGCCCTTTCATAAGGAATTCTTTTAACTTGGGATATTTTCTTCTCTGCCTTTCAGGTGACCACTTGAAAGTCTGTTCGCAAGGCTACACATGCTGCTCCCAAGAAATGGAGGAGAAGTACAGTCAGCAGAGTAAACATGACTTCAGAAACGCTGTCGTAGAGCTTAGCAATCACCTACAGACCATGTTTAGTTCCCGATACAAGAAGTTTGATGGTAAGTGCAGAGACCTTGAACTTACTCTTCTTGGGATAAAAATGTAAAATGTAAAAAAATCCCCATCCTGTTGTTTTCTCTAAGGTCGTTCTGCTCTGCCTCCCCCTTTGCTGGGAAAGTTCATGACTCGTGGCTCAGAGGGCAGAGCACGCCTTGTTTTGCAATCCCATGAGAGAGAAATATTTGCTGATTATGGCTGCTTGTTTCCCAAAGAGAGAGATCTTTCTTTCTGATTAATCTTTTGAAAAGCCATTTTACTCTAACATATTGGTTTTGATGGTACATCCCCGCAGTGCATGTAATTGTAACGTGCACATCTTGCAGCCCTGATCCACAACAATGCTGTTCTTTCCCAGCATGTTGTGAACCCACAGGATTTGTATCCATCTCACTTTTAGCCTTTGGGGCTAAGCAGAGCAGCAGATAAACACAGAGCTGGTTTTGTGTGGAGGCTGAGGGTTCAAGTGTGATGCAGGGTCAGACCCAAAATGAACAAGTCTCGGCTGAGTTCCCATCGCTGCAGTGATGCTAACTGCTGGCAGATAAGCAAATCACTGGTCTCGGCATTGCCCTCGAGTCTGCAGCGTGTCCTGTCAGACTGGGTCTCCATAGGGCATGTCTGGCTCATGGGAGCTGCAGGAAGAAGCTCTCTTTGGAAGCAACTGGCACACAGCCTTCCAGTGCTGTCCACCCTGCAGCAAGATGCCTTTCTTTTGAGAGCACCTCTTGCAAACAGCTGAAGTCAGTGCCCAGACATTGGGCACAGCACCTATCTGAGGTCCCAGCAGCATTTCTTGGTTTTGCTGCTGAGCTCTTGGTTGTGGTGGTTCCTGTGGGGCTCTGCAGACACCTCTGTGCTCCCAGACACTGCAGCTCCTGTGCCTCAGCATCCCCAGGAGGGAGGAGCAGGATGTTAGGCTGCTGCCTGGGTTGTCCTTGTTGGCTGGGGGAATGAGGTGACAGCCAGTTGCACATGGAAATATCTGATGAGTCGGTGGACTGGGTTGCTCAGACAGTTGTTCTGCTTGTACGTCACCAGCACTGTCTGCTAGTAGGGGGTGATTTTACCACACACCTCCTCTGGACCTTTTTTCCTTTTTTTCAATCATTGGTTCAACATGAGTTTTCTACGAATATCCCGAAGTCTGTGCCTTGAACCTCTCAATGACCTCCTCTATGCTACTGCAGCAGGTAGCAGCCTCTTTCAAAAGGGATTGGCACTAGGGTTAGAGAAAAAAAGTGCCTGAGTATGAAATTGCAGTGAGTCAAAGTGGAATTACGCAATCATCTTGATAGCATCTAAATCTGCTAGCTAAATATTTCCCTCTTAACCTCTGTTGTCTCTACCTGCTGGTACACCAAAGGGGTGATAGAGGGAGAAGCAAAGTGTCTAGACTTGCAAGCTTATTAAACACAGAACAAGACACTTAATGAAATCCAGCCTGTAGATAAGCCCTTTCAAAGAGACCAGAGGAACAGCATCTGCTTCACCTTAAATGAACGATGAGGCTTTTTGAAATGCTGCATTGAAAACAAAGAGGATGCATAGTTTGCTGCATTAGCATCCCTGACGTGGAGCAGACATACTGCAGAGTGTGTCTGCCCGTTTGTAGGGTGAGAGATGGCTGCAGGGCTGTAGGAGGACGGGGATATTAAGCCAAGCTGAGATGGGTACCTGTTGAAGCAGAAGGCTTCAAAATAGGTGAGCTTTGGTAGGGACCCCTGTATAAGCTGTTCTGTTTGTGCTCTGTGGTTTTCCTGTCAGCCCCTTGCAGCATCCCCTGTGCTGGTTGCACTCTCATTTTAGCCCAGGAAGTCCTTGACTGGCAAGTCTGGAAGGGGATGGTGTGATCCTGTTCCTAAAAGCTGGATTTACTGTGCCCAGCCTGTCTCTGAAGGGTGTTTCTCAGCTGCGCATGAAAGTAATGAAGGAGAATTAGCAACCTCCTCAGCCTGTCCCAAAGCCTAATGGCTCTGTCTTTGAGTGTTTGCTAATATCAGATCTAAGTCTTCATTTGCTGCAGACAAAGCTGATTTAGGGATATTTTTTTTTAATCTTACCTGGGGTGGAAGCAGAGATGAACTGATTACCACCCTCCGTCATTTACCTCTTGAAAGACTCTTAATCACTTCTCTTCCTCCAGCCCAGTCACCTGGAGGCTGAAGGCACACCTTCAGCAGCACTCCTGCTGGTGGCTGATGTAGGGTAAGGAGTCTCCCCTCAGACTCTTCTGCGAAAATTTGGGGGTTCTGTGCTTTAGACTGCTGTGTTTGTCTGTTTAAGAGCCTGTTGTTGAGTGTTTGGCTGCTTGTGGGGTGATGTTTCCTTCCTTTGGTCCTGGTGCTTGGTTATCAGGTCAGCTGTGGTCAGTTCTGCCTTGCATGTTTGGGTTCTCCTTGCTCAGCATAATTCATCCCATACCTTTTGATGTAATATGCCCAAAGTACAGGAAGGAGAGGCAATTGAGACTCATGTATTTGTCCTGAACTCTAGGGATGAAATTGGAAAAGGATGTGATCCCTTCCAGAACTCTTCCTCTGCATGGATTCATACCCTGATTTTACCATGTGCAGATCTGTAGGGCTTCCTCATTACTCAAAGCTAAATCCAGTCGAATGAAAATAATGCTGACAAAAATGAGCTGTGCACTTTCCTCTGTTTAACATGAAATCCTCTGTGCTACAGCTGTTCAGAGTGACAGAGCAGGCAAGACGAGTTATTGCAGAGACCAAATTCTCTTCACATAACTGGTCTCCCAGCAAGTGGAACAGACACTCCTCTTTCAGGATGACACATCCCTATGCTGTGAATGGCCACTCCAGGATGCAGCCCAAGCAGCAAACCCTGTTTCCCAGCCCTTTGGAAATCCTTGTTGTGGGTTCTCTGGCTGCTAATCTCTCAACCTTGACATTCAGGTCCAAGAGGAGAGGCAAACCTGTCCTGCCTCCGTTATGTGCTTGACCTTGGCAGCAGTTGCTGCTGCAGGAGGACAGGCAAAGTGGTGGCATGTCCTTTGGATGGAGGCTGGGATGCCCTGTGGCTTTTGGAGTGTTTGCATCAGCTGTTGCCGGAGCGCTGTGTGCTGTTGGAACTGTTGCCAGAATTGCTCTGATCTGACACCAAAGCCGTACAGAAATGGATTATCTCCTCTTAATCGGGAGCATGGAACAAGCTGCTGATTATCCATCCCCAAAGGGCTGACCAGAAGTCATTTCGGCTCCTAATGCGTAATGTGACAGCGTCAGATCCTCCTGTGCGTGTTCCATTTGCAGACACTGGGAGAATCGGGAGCTTTGGAGTCCCATATCTTATGTACCCTGTCTAAATGTTTGCTTACAGTACAGTTATGTATGGTCCTGGAGGTCTCTCCTGCTGTAATTTAAACCACTAGCCTGATCCCAGTGCAGTAGTAAGGTATGTGTTTTCAGCAGTAAGGGAAATGCTTTTTTGATAAAACAAAATACTTTGTGAGTTGTTGGATTCACTATTGCTAAATGATTTTAGAGGTGAAGATTTGCTGATTTTTCCAGCCTATGTGATCTATGGGCTTCACTGAGAAATTAGTGGGTGAAATTCTCTGGCCATGTAAGTGTCCCCCTCTGTGGCAATGACAGCTGTGGGAAAGCCACTGTGGTGACATCTCATGCCACAGAAGCAGCTATAGCAGTCAGGGCTTTAAACACCCCACCCCTCTTGTGTTTTAATAAAATCTCCTGTGCCTTGTCTTATTTTCACCAGTTAGTGTCCTCTCCTTCCCTCTCCCAGGGATTAATAACATTAATAGAATCAATGGTGACGTTATGACTGCATAAATGCTCAGTCCCATTTATTATATTTGAACTTTCACCTCTTTTGCCCTTTGAGGCTGAAGTTTTCCACTCCAGGATCTGTGCTAGCCAAGCAGTGCTTTAGGGAAATTGCTCAGCTGTTTTGAGGAATTGGAGCTGGGACAGGACATAGCCCATAACTCTTCTGCAGTGTTTCCGCTATTCTGTTGCTTCCTAGATAAGATGTTCTTACTTTTTTTCCTATTAAAGACACTTCCTGAATCTTTTGGCATATATAACTGTTGTGCCAAACCCTTTTCTGTGCAAAGAAATGATTTTCTGTAGGCTGTTTGCAGTGTGACTGGGCAGGCAGAGCCTCAATCCCCCATGTGCTGAGAAGCTGCTGAGTCCTGCAAGCTCCTTGTTTCTCCTGCCCCTGCATTTCATGAGCATTTTTGCTGTTGCACTTAAACCAAGTCTTGTCCCTTTCTTCTGTGTGCTCTAGATTTAGGGAAGGCAGCAAGCTTCTGCAACCCTTGTTGTATAGGAATGAGAAGGCTAATGTGAGATGGTCTGTTTCTGTGCTGGGCTGGCAGTAGGTAGAGTGTTCTCAATGCCCAGAAGGATTTGTACCAAACTGTACAGCCTGAACCAGCATCTGAGAAGCTGTTAAATGCTGAGACTCCCATTTCTGATCTGCTCCCCCTGACTTTTTCATTAGTATTTAAGATGAAACAAATACTGAAGTGTAAAAGGATACTTCTTTTGGACAATGAGCATAAAGAAACCAAATCTAACAAGAAGGAACTGGTCAGGACTCCCAGAGTCCATGGTGCACACAACCCCTCTACAGCACAGGGAGTGGGCAGAGGGGCTGGAGAGGGATTCCTGTTTGTGAGTTCCACATTTGTGTTGGGTGAGGTAGATACAGGTATAAAGTGTGATCATGATGTGCATCTTTGAAGCATATCCTAGGGTGCCCTGGACCTTCCCCATGTTGCTCCTGGGTGCGTGAATTACTTCCAATAATTGGCATGTGACTGAGTGAGAATTTGGGTCAGGGGAACGTTGGGCAAATATCTTCCAAACTGTGCTGAAAGAGGAAAAAAAAGCCTGGAATCTCATTTCTGAGTTTAGTTTTGTTGTTCAGATAACCCTTGGCTTCCAGCTGCTGTCTCCAGGTAGGAGTTAGCAGGGAGGTGTGCTGGTGTAGTGGGACACATGGCTGGGATGCATTAAAAACTGGGAATGAGACAGAAGAGAGGAGGGAAAGCTTTAGGTGGTCTCCTTTCTGCTGCTTCAGGCAGTGTGGAGGCGAACGGTGAAAGACGAGCCCTGCAGGTGCCCAGCCTGCTGCTCCTATAGTTAGAATTTGGCTGACCATTGGGGCGTTCTGCCTTACCAAAATAACTGCCCTTTGGGGACCTTCATCTCGCATTAACTCTTTTCTTGGAAACTGCCTGCAGGAGCAGAGACCCAGGGCCTCATCCTGCTCCTTTGGCAGGGGCTCCCTATGTCCAGGACACCCAGGACCATGGGGTTAGTTCTGCCTGCCAGTGCATTCATCTCTGCATGAGGCAGCTCCAGGTGTGTGGCACTGCAGGACTGCTGAGAGTAGAGACCTGGTGGGCGTTTGCTGTGTAAGGGCTGCCTGGTGTTTTGGCTTCTGAATAAATCTGTATGGTGGAAAGAGCTCTTCCATTGCAATCCACCCTCAGGTGAGTGCACTGATGACAACTGCATTGTTAACATACAGGTAATGGAGTGGTTTGGACTATCTGCTGCTACTCATGCCTAGATGAAAGCACAACATCATTCTTCCCTCTCCAGAAAGGGATGGCACTAAACCTCATACCAACCAGGGCACAAAAGGGTGGGAAGATTTCTCCAATTTTGTGGAAGAAGCAGTTGTTGAGAGGCAGTCCTTCAGACTTGGTTTCAAACTGGTGCTAACCCCTGGGTAGGGAGGGAGTGACTTAGGATAAGCTGGAGGGAGCAACCACCAACACACTTCCTTTAGAAAATCCCTCTTGTGGGCTTTTGTTTGTGCTTTCCCACTCACTGCAACAGCAATGAAACAAATTGTCTGCTGTCTGTGCCTTGGAAGTTTGTTTATTCTTTATTCAACTGGCTCTTCTCCATCTGGAGGTTTTTAAGGAAGTACATAAACCACCTTGATTTTTAGTCTTGTTCATTGAGAAAGGTGATGCTTGTCTGAAAGTGGTGGGAACCAGACTTCTCTTTTAGAAGCCTTGGAAAGATCCCGAGGTTAAGTTATCTCAGAAGGAGGAAATCTCAAAGAGGGGGGGCTCCTGCCCTGTAGGTTGGTGAGGGGTGAAAGAGTCTAGATCTTGTAACTGAGCAAAGACTTCAGCAATGGGCAAAAGCACTCTGTGTATGGGCTTAGAGGGATCAAACGCTCTTCTGTGATCTCAGGTCTAAGCAGCTCTTCTGTTAAGGTCACAGGTAAACTGTGCTTACCCATTTGGGTTTTCTTCCCAAAGACAAAGATGCGGGCAACAGTCTTTGTACTTGGCTACAGGAAATGTGCCTGGTGCTCTCTGGTTACTAATTGCTGTCAACCAGTCAATGAGCTATTGTTTGTCTGTTTAAAATTAACTCCCTCTTCCTCCTTCCTGCACAAAGGAGCTACCAAACCTATGTGCATAGTCCTGGTAGCTGCTGTGCTGGATGCCCAGTGAGGTGGTGGTGTTTTGGGATCTTGTGGTGGGCTTGGGGGTGTGATAATCCACCAGTGCAGAGCCGGAGCTGTTTTGTTAGTGTTTAATCTGCTGTAATGTCTTAGTGACAGCTATTTGCATGCTGGATGAACAAATATGAGGCTGCCCCAGCTGGAAGAGCTCTCAGCAAGTGTGACGAGATGAGGGCAGCTAAGGTAACAGGAATGAGAAAGCTGTCCCCACTGTTCAGTAACACGGGTCCTCCTCACACTCTTTGACAGCAGTAGGAAGGGAGGGTTGGGAAAATACATATGTGTGAAATACCTTAGTGAGTGTCCCAGAAAGCTCTTTTGAGTTGGGGTCATGTGGGAGGCAGCCTGAAGGAACTCACTTCCAGGTGAAATTTCCTGTTTGGGGTGGGAAATTGGTGTGTTGGTACCGAACGGATGTGGGTCAGCAGGCTGAAGCAGCTGAGAAATCATAGATGTGTTTGGAAGGTAGGTTGAGATTGAAAATTAGACATGGGTGGAATGGAAGGAAAAGCAAGTAATGGAGGGAGAAGAAGCAGCAGCAGCAAGGGAGGTGCATTGGGGAAGAGTCCTGTGAGTTGTCACAAGGAGGGGGTTGGAACTGCTAGGAATAATGGACCTGCTGCTCAGGGAGGAGGCAGCATGGGAGCAAGGAGAGAAACCCACTATAGCTGACCCACAACAGGATGCATGAGCAGTGATGGTCCCTGAAAACAAGGGTGAGTGGGCTATGAAGTCTGGGCTCATCCTGCTGCATGGGATGTGGCAGAGTGGGACGGACCAAGAGCACTTCTCTTCTTGCTGTTTTCCTAATTCATGGGATGGCTGCAGTATGTGCAGCAGGATGCAATGTGCAGCTATTTGTTTCTTGAATTACAGACAGTAATCTCCACACTGGTTTTTCTTCTCCTTCATTGCTTCTTGTTCTCCAGTGAGCTCAGTCTGAGTGTGGTGGTGGTATCTGGCACTCTTGTGTTATCTTCTGCCTGGCTCTTGTAGGCTCCTACCAGACCCATGGTGCTCCAGAAACAAGAACCTCTAGAAATCCTCTTTTGTGGTGATTTGTTTGTTTCTTGACTTATGAGGATGCGGCCCAGTTGTTGTTATTGTCTTGAAACTTTTCATTAATCAAAGTTTGGGGAGATGTTGTTCCTCCCAGCTCTCTAGGGTTCACATGTTGAGGCTGTTGCTGTGACACTGGCAAGATTTAAGCCTGTACTTCTTCAAGCTCTGAAAAACACTTCTTCCCATGTCAATAAGTGCTAACACATGTTTGAAAACAGGACAGAGAAACAGCTTGTGGATCTGCCCTGCCCTTCCGGAGTTCATATTCAATAAATGTGTTAACACTATGTGTTCATCGGTTTCTCAACACTTCTGGAAAAAAGTTGTTAAGCTAGGGTTTGTTTTTCCCTGTGGAAATTACAAATGTGGTGTATGCAATAAAGGAAGTGAAGGCATATTAAAAATAATGAGGCACATATATAGGAAAAGAATCTCTCTGCTCCCTTTGGACTAGGTGGCATGGCTGTGGATGGCTTCAGCCTCCAGGTGAAGAGAGCTGTGGAACATTTGTCTCTTTTCTTCCAAATTCCTTTTATCTGTCTGGATTGAATTTTGCTTCACATGGTAGGAGCAGCTGCAGGGTGGAGTTTGCATCCACAGATGCACCTCTGTGAGGACTCTGGGACAGCCTGCAGGGCCGTGGCTTGGGCAGGAGTGTTCGCCTGGGATTCCATCTTGCAGTTGTGGCCATTTTTATGAGTAAACCTTTTGAAGGAGAAAATATAATTAATTTCTCTGTGGCAGTGTTCCACTGTACACACTAGAAAGCATAATTGTCTATACAGACAAGCAAATTAAAGGTTTTGGTAAGACAGACGGTCCTTAATTAATCATAATCTGGACAACATATTATGAGAATGCCCGAAACGCTGGGTGCAAATTATCTGAAAGTAATTAATTGTGTCCATAAAAATTCAGCATGTTCCATCTGCATGCTCGAACCTGGTTTTATTTGTTTTTTTTAAGGTGTGTTGAGTAATTGCATGTCTACCTGGTATCTGTTTGTGTAGTTCATTTGCAAACCTCAAACAGAACAAGGCCAGTTGAAAACAGCTCTAAACTACGGAAACCTGGTGCAACGTTTCTGGAGTAGAAAGGTGCACAGCAGCCCTGGTCTCCTTTGGAAGGGCACCAGCATAGCTGAACGTGGCAAACAGATGGGCATCTGTAGAGAGCATGTTGGCTCAATATCCTTGCTGGGCCTTAAATGAGACTCTGCATTTTTTTGCACCACAGTTAAGGTTTCCTCTGCTCTATAAAATGTGGGGGTTTCGGTGTGGATCTTTGGGTCACTGATGGTTTGACTCTTTGCAG
The DNA here is from genome assembly GCF_000695815.1 of Acanthisitta chloris. NCBI lineage: Eukaryota > Metazoa > Chordata > Aves > Passeriformes > Acanthisittidae > Acanthisitta > Acanthisitta chloris. The sequence continues at coordinate 20,665 of NW_008654821.1, forward strand.
TGGCTGGAAGAGGAGCAAGCAGGGTGCTGTGGAGCATGGTATTCCTTTGTGTGAAATTATTCTCTGTAATAAATGTGTTCCGTTCCTGAAGATCAAGAAATTCAAAGCAGAACTTTGCATTCCTACAGTGGTCAGCTATGGATTCAGCCCTGAGGACTTGGCCTGGGGCAGGGCTGGAGAGGCAGAGGACACTGGTGCTCTGGTCCTGCCATGGGGGTAGCAGGAGGCAGCTCAGACCAGGCAGTTTTGCTGCTTCTTCCTTTGTCACCAGCACACATAGGGAAATGCCAAACCTGCCTGTGGGTGAAGAGGAATGTGCCCCTTTGATGTGTTCATCTCATTTCCAGGAGCTGCCTTTGATTTAGGTAGGACTGTACCCTACAGCACTGGGCTCTCCTCAGCAAAAGCTCTTGTATAAAAATGGCACTCTTAACATACCTGAAAATGTTAGCACGAGGAATACAAAAATATTGCACCTCTTCTTGCTTAAAAAAACCCTGGATATTTTCAGATGAGACCTATGCATCCAAGTTCCAAAGAAATATTGGGTTCAAAAGTCAAAGGAAGTGGATGTGTTGTCTACAGGTGGCATTTGCTCTGTCTCCTGAGGGGTGGAGTGATTGTGTTTCTTCAATTAGCTCATGTATCTGCAATTTGGAAGAAAAATTGTTTTGAATTATTCTGGCAGTGGAATCTGATGTCATGTGGAAGCACCTTGGGGAGATGCAGCGCTCTCCTGTGCTGGGTTACAGGCAGGGCTGGTCTGCCCTCAAGCTGCAAACAGGTAATACACCTTATTACCAGCAAAAAAGGAAATTGCCAAGTAACTATGGTTATGTTTCCCACTGTGCTCTTATATAGGATTTATTCAAAAGCAGAGACTTTTTTTTCCCCAGGATTTTTAGCAGAGATACCAGATGTGTCACATCCAGTCTTTCTTACCATTTCACGACATCTCTAGGCTTTTACAGTGCTGGGCATTGAAATTCTCCCCTGAAATTCAAACGTTTTAAAAGAATAAACAGAGCCCAGAGCTGTAGATTGCCTGACTGCAGATTACTGACTTTTCTGTCTCTAAAAGTTAATTGCATTGGAAATGTCATCTTCCTTTGAACATCAAAGCCTGTAGCATCCATGGGATTTATTTTGCAATACAGACAAGTTTTGAACCTGTTTCTTGGTGTTAGGAAAGGTTTTGTGGCTTTGGTCCCACCAAGCAGCTGGACAGTGCTGGTACCCTTGCCCCTGTGCTCGCCCTCCTGAGCATTGCCCTGCGTGAGAAGGTGACTTTGCATCAGCAGGACTTAGCTGAGGTGTGTTGAAGCAGTGCAATGTGGACTTACTCCTGTGTCAGGCTGGACCAGAGCTGCCTGTGCCATGTTAGCCCAATGCCTTGTCTGTGGTCCATCCTCTCTGTGTAGCCCAGCCATCTCTCCACACTCTGCTCTTAGCCAGGAGAACCAGGGAGACCTTTGAGCCATGTGCTACTCCCTCAAAGCAGTTTGTGAAGCCCTTCCCAGCAGTGTGTGTGCTTGTGCCTGTTTGTCGACAGAGGGGCCAACCCTTGTTCGGGGAGTTTAAACAAGATAACTGGAGGGAAAAGAGAGCCTGCCATCCCTCCAGATAGCAGTGTCTCAGAGAGCACCGGCAAAGTATGATTTGTCGTCTGTGAAAAATGTTTGCGTTTGACAGCTTTTCACAGGAAGCCTGTCAGAGTGATAATTTAATGAGTACAGATTGCTTGCAACACAGCTGTAAAACGTGCTTTTACAGTGCTGTAAAATAAGCAGCCGAGGCCTTTGTGTGTTTGCTTTGTTTGAGAACAAGTCAACTTCTAATACAAATGAAAGGTGGTCATTTATTTTACCCAGCAAACAGTCAAGACGTAAGAGAGGAACCTGCCATTTTTCTTCTTACAGTGGCAAGGTTAATGCTGGGTTACTTTGGTGTTTGCTAATCAGCTCATTTCCGTGAAGGGGAGAATTAATGTCTAATTAGATGTAGGGAGTTACTAGTCAGATTAGCATTGAACTCATAAAAAGGACTTTTGGGCTTTCTTCTCTTCATTGCAGACATCTATGCCCATAGTTTGCTCTGAAGAAAGATTAATGTTCCTTCCTGCTCCCAAGCTGATTTCTCGATCTGGAGATAGAAACTGAAGATGCAGACTTAGACCATGTCAAGAGCTAGACTAAAATGTATCTTTCTGTGTAATTTAGTTGCTGCTGTTGACCAAGTTGAGTGCTGTGCATTGTGTGGAGGAAGATGCCATACGTGTCCTACTGCTTGTTGGCATTGGCCCGTTGATCCCGGTGCTGTGCTTGGCATCCCTTCTCCACACCATCCCAACCACATCTCCCTTCCAGGAGCCTCAAGGTGCCAGCAGTGGCACCCAGAGGCCAAGACACTGGCACTGGTCACCAGGGCATCCTGTCTGGCATGGTTCAGGGATGCAGGCACATGCTGGCAGGGAAGCTCTGCAGGGTGGGAGGATGGATGCTCACTCCATGCTGCAGACACACAACCTCCTCTGCCCTTCTTATTTGGGAAGTGGCACTTGAATGGGTGTTTTCTGTCCATGAAAATGATATCTGGAGCTCAAGTCAGAGACAAAGGCTTTGTGCATGAATGCTGCTTCCTTCAGCAATGTGGTACTGGGCTTTTTGAAGTGCCTGGTTTTGGTGGGAAGTTTTTATTTCCTTTATTTACCTTCCTTTTGGGCAAGGAAAAGCTGCTGGCTGGAAGACTGCAGGTGCACAGGTATTTGCTGCTAATGAGATGCAGGGTTTTTTTCAGGATAATTAATGAACATACCTGGTTTTAGCCCACATGAAAAATTGCTAAGAGATGAAGAACTCTAAAGCCTGGATAGAGTTTATTCAACTTTCACTTTGGAGTATAACCAATAAAATGAGTTTGGGCAGGAGAATAAATTGGTTATGGTAATATGGATGTATTACTTAAGATAATGTTACTGGCTTAAAACATTGGTTTGGGTTCTTTAGACTGGTGGTTGCTACTATCTAATAGATTTGCCATCAATATAATTTCAAAATCTAGTTCTTTTTGAGGAGTTTGCTGATATATCTGGCAGCTCTTATGCCTGGCACAAAAGTATTTAAATAAACAACTTATTTGGTGATGCTAAAAGGTCTGAGCAAAGGAAGGAAGTGAGCCTTCAAAATGATTAAGTGAATTAGAAATTAATATACACCATGCTAATCTCTATAGTATAAACTCAACAGAAAAAAATCTTCCTGGAGAGGAAATGCCAGTCATGGGAATGAAAGTGGAGGTTCCTGCT